>NW_022148875.1:0-91542 GCF_901933205.1 Camarhynchus parvulus | reverse complement strand
CTGAATTTTTGGACATTTTAAGCCCCCAAACGCCCCCAAATTTTGAGCTGAATTTCCAACACTTTCACCCCCAAACCCCCTGATTTTGGGCTGAATTTTGGGCTGAATTTCAAACATTTTCACCCCCAAACCCCCCAATTCTGGGCTGAATTTTGAGCTGAATTTCCAACACTTTCACGCCCTGATTTCCCCGATTCTCACCCAATTTCTTGTAGTACTCCTCCCAGGGGGGACCCCAGACTGAATTTTGGGCTGAATTTTGAACACTTTCACCCCCAAACCCCCCTGATTTTGGGGTGAATTTTGAGGATCCCAGACTGAATTTTGGGCTGAATTTCAAACATTTTCACCCCCAAACCCCCCCAATTCTGGGCTGAATTTCGAACACTTTCACGCCCCCATTTCCCCGATTCTCCCCCAATTTCTTGTAGTACTCCTCCCAGGGGACCCAGGGTGGATTCTGGGGACCCCAGACTGAATTTCCAACGCTTTCCCCCCCCCAAACGCCCCGATTTCCCCGATTTGCCCGATTCTCACCCAATTTCTTGTAGTACTCCTCCCAGGCCTTGGTGTAGTCGGCCTGGCCGGCGGGGGGGGGCTGGGGGGGCTCTCCCTGCACGGGGGGGGCGGCGGGCGGGGGCTGGGCGGGCACGGGCCCCGGCGGGTGCTGGTAATAGTGCGAGTAGTAGGCGGCCCAGGCCGCGCTGGGGTCCGGCGCCGGCGCCTTGCCTGGGGGGGGCCCCAAAGGGAACGCAGAGTTAGCGGGGGGCCCCCAAATTTCCCCAATCGCCTCCCGAAAATTCGGGAATTAGCTCCCGAAAATTCGGGAATTATAGCCCAAAAATTCGGGATTTTGAACCCAAAATTTGGGATTTTAAACCCAAAAATTCGGGATTTTGAACCCAAAAATTCGGGATTTTTACCGTGAAAATTCGAGAATTACCTCCCAAAAATTCGGGATTTTTACCGTGAAAATTCGAGAATTACCTCCCACAAATTCAGGATTTTTACCGTGAAAATTCGAGAATTACTTCCCAAAAATTCGGGAATTATAGCCCAAAAATTCGGGAATTATAACCCAAAAATTCCCGAATTACCTCCCGAAAATTCGGGGTTTTTAACCTAAAAAATTTGGGATTTTTAACCCGAAAATTCGGGATTTTTACTGTGAAAATTCGAGAATTACCTCCCAAAAATTCGGGAATTTTACCGTGAAAATTCGAGAATTACCTCCCAAAAATTCGGGAATTATAGCCCAAAATTGGGATTTTTAACCCGAAAATTTGGGATTTTTACCGTGAAAATTCGAGAATTACCTCCCAAAAATTCAGGAATTACCTCCCAAAAATTCGGGATTTTGAACCCCAAAATTTGGGATTTGGAACCCCAAAATTGGGGATTTTGAACCCCAAAATTTGGGATTGTTACCCCGAAAATTTGGGATTTTTACCCCAAAAATTCGGGATTTTTAACCCGAAAATTCAGGATTTTTACCATGAAAATTCGAGAATTACCTCCCAAAAATTCGGGAATTATAGCCCAAAAATTCGGGATTTTGAACCCAAAAATTCGGGGTTTTTAACCTAAAAAATTTGGGATTTTTAACCCGAAAATTCGGGATTTTTACCGTGAAAATTCGAGAATTACCTCCCAAAAATTCGGGATTTTTACCCCCAAAATTTGGGATTTTTAACCTGAAAATTGGGGAATTGCCCCCCAAAAATTCGGGCATTACCTCCCGAAAATTCGAGAATTACCTCCCAAAAATTTGGGATTCTTACCCCAAAAATTTGGGATTTTTACCCTGAAAATTTGGGATTTATACCCCAAAATTCGGGAATTATACCCCAAAAATCAGAGAATTACCTCCCAAAAATTGGGGAATTATCCCCCAAAATTCAGGATTTTTACCCCGAAAATTCGGGTATTATACCCCAAAATTTTGGATTTTTACCCCAAAAATTTGGGATTTTTAACCCGAAAATTCGGGTTTTTTACCCCAGAATTTGGGATTTTATCCTCAAAAATTCGGGATTTTTACCCCAAAAATTCGAGAATTCCCTCCCAAAAATTGCGATTTTAACCCGTTCAATAACCCCCAAAATTTGGGGACCCCAAAACCTCCCAAACCCAAAAGGTCCCACCCCAACCCCCCCAAATTTTGCGATTTTTTTAAGGATATTCCCAAATCCCCCACCCCAAAATCCCGACCCCCAACCCAAGGTGGGTTCCCCAAACCCTTTTGGGGATCCCCCAAAATTCGAGGACCCCCCCAAAAACCCCCCCCAGATTTTAGGAGATTTTTTAGGATACACCCAAGACCTCCCCCCAAAATCCCAAAATCCTAAAACTCCCACCCCAAAATCCCAAAGCCCAACCCCAAAATCCCGACCCCCAACCCCAGGTGGATCCCCCAAACCCTTTTGGGGATTCCCCAAAATTCGGGGACCCCCCCCCAAAACCCCCAAAATACTCACTGGGGTCGTGTGGGGCGGGCGGCTGCCACTGGGGGTACGCGTTCCCCCAGCCCTGGGGGGGGTACTGGTGCGGGGGGGGTCCCCCCGGGCTGCAAAATTTGGGGGTTCAAAGGGTCAGGTTTGGGATTTTTGGGGTTTTTAGGGGTTTTTTTAAGGGGTTCACCCCAATAAAAAGGGGGGTACTCACTGCGGGGGGGCTCCGGGGGGGCCCTGGTTGAAGGGTCCGGGGTTGAAGGGTCCCATGGGGCCGGCGGGGCCGGGGGGACCCCCGGGGCCGGGGCCGGGGCCAACGGGGCACAGAGGGCCCTAAAAGGGGGGAAATGGGGGGTTCAGGGGACCCCAAAAGGATTTGGGGGTCCCTCAGGATGGTTTGGGGGTCAGGGGAAGTTTTGGGGTCTCCCCTGTGGGATTTTGGGCAGGTTGCAGTACCAAGTTTCCCCACCAGAGGGCGACACTTGAACTCTGTGACTTTTGGGATTTTTTTTTTTGGGAGGAGGATTTTTGGATTTTTTGGGGGGCAATTCAGGGGAGTTTGGGGGTCCCTCAGGATGGTTTTGGGGTCAGGGGAAGTTTTGGGGTCCCCCCCTATGGGATTTTGGGCAGGTTGCAGTACCAAGTTTCCCCACCAGAGGGCGACACTTAGCACCGCACAAGTTTGTGAGTTTTGGGATTTTTTTGGGGGGAATTTGGGGGATTTTGGGGTTCTCGAGGAGGGTTTTGGGGGTCCCCCAAGAGGGTTTTGGGGTCGGGGAAGTTTTGGGGTCAGGGGAAGTTTTGGGGTCCCCCCCTGTGGGATTTTGGGCAGGTTGCAGTACCACATTTACCCACCGGAGGGCGACACTTGACATCCGCAACTTTTGAGATTTTCGGGTCGATTTTCTTTGGATTTTGGGATTTTTGGGAGATTTTCTTTGGATTGTTGGGATTTTTTGGGAGATTTCCTTTGAAATTTTGGGATTTTTTTGGGGAGATTTTCTCGGGATCTTTTGGGGAAAATTTGGGATCCCCCAGGACGATTTTTAGGGTTCCCCAAGAGAGTTTTGCCCCCCCCCAACCCCCCTTTAGGATTTGGAGCAGCCTGCAGTACCACATTTCCCCACCGGAGGGCGACACTCAAATCCCGCAATTTTCGGGATTATTTTTTTGGGGTGATTTGGGGCAATTTTGGGGGCGCCCCCACCTCGATTTTCTCCTCGATGAGCTGCTTGGCGTGGTCAATCTGCTGGGGGGTGCCGCGGATGACGAAGAGTTTGAAGTTGGGGTCCCCGTTGGGGGGCAGCTGCCGCGAGATCTCCACGAACGCCCCCGTCTGCTGGTTGATGGCCTTGACGTTCTCACCCCCTGAACCCCAAAAACATCGGCGCTCAAAGGGGCGCCCCAAAAACCCCCCCCGGTCATGGGGGTGCCCCAAAAACCCCCCCCGGTCATGGGGGCGCCCCAAAAACTCCCAAATCCCAAAAGCACCCAGGTCAGATGGGATACCCCAAAAATATCAGGGTCACTGGGGGCACCCCAAAAACCTTCTGAGGTCAGAGGGGGACCCCAAAAATCCCAAAATCGCCCCTGGGTGAGACGGAGCACCCAAAAATCCCCAAAACCTTCCCAGGAACCCCAAAACCTTCACGGGAACACCAAAAACCCCCTGGGACCCCAAAACCTTTATGGGAACCCCAAAACCTTCATGGGAACCCCAAAACTTTCCCTGGGAACCCCAAACCCTTCCCAGGAACCCCAAAACCTTCATGGGAACCCCAAAACCTTCCTGGGACCCCCAAAACCTTCCTGGGGACCCCAAAACCTTTATGGGAACCCCAAAAACCTTTATGGGAACCCCAAAACCTTCCTGGGGACCCCAAAACCTTCATGGGAACCCCAAAACCTTCCTGGGGACCCCAAAACCTTTATGGGAACCCCCAAAACCTTCCTGGGGACCCCAAAACCTTTATGGGAACCCCAAAAACCTTCATGGGAACCCCAAAACCTTCCTGGGGACCCCAAAACCTTCATGGGAACCCCAAAACCTTTATGGGAACCCCAAAACCTTCCTGGGGACCCCAAAACTTTCCCTGGGACCCCAAAACCTTCCTGGGGACCCCAAAACCTTCATGGGGACCCCAAAAGCCTCTGGGGATTTTTGGGGTGGATTTTGGGGCCATCGATGGGAATTTTGGGACGGGATTTTGGGGTCATTTCTGGGGATTTTGGGGCTTTTTGGGGCTGGATTTTGGGGCCATTTATGGGAATTTTGGGGCCATCAGGGATTGGATTTTGGGGCTGTTTGGGGAGAAATTTTGGGGTTTTTTTGTGGGGATTTTGGGGCCATTTTGGGGATTTTTGGGAAGGGATTTTGGGGTCATTTAGGGAGGTTTTGGAGAGAGATTTTTGGGTTTTTGGGGCAGGGATTTTGGGGTCATTTATGGGGATTTTGGGGCCATTTGGGGTTGGATTTTGGGGCCGTTTGGGGCAGGATTTTGCCGTTGTTTAATGGGATTTTGGGGCCATTTTTGGGAATTTTGGGGAGGCATTTTGGGACCGTTTGGGGAGAAATTTTGGGATTTTTGGGGTTGGATTTTGGGACCATTTGGGGGGCATTCCGTGCGGAGGGGATTTTGGGGCCGTTTTGGGAGAAATTTTGGGTTTTGTGAGGATTTTGGGACTGTTTGGGGAGAAATTTCGGGTTTTTTTGTGGGGATTTTGGGGCCGTTTGGGGAGGAATTTTGAGATTTTTGGGGTTGGATTTGGGCGCAATTTTGGGGAGGCATTTTGGCACTGCTTGAGGGGATTTTGGGGCCGTTTGGGGAGGAATTTCGGGTTTTTTGTGAGGATTTTGGGGCCGTTTGGGGAGAAATTTTGGGATTTTTGGGGTTGGATTTTGGGACCATTTGGGGAGGCATTCTGGCACTGCTTGAGGGGATTTTGGGGCCGTTTGGGGAGAAATTTTGGGTTTTTTGTGGGGATTTTGGGGCCCTTTGCGGGGATTTTAGGCAATCGGAGGTTTCAAGGGATTCAGGATTTTGGGGAGGGGTCCCAGGGGGTCTCCCCCGCTCACCTCTGCCGATGACCAGGCCGCACTTGTGGGTGGGGATGGAGAAAGTCATCTCCCCCCCGGGGGGGCCCCAGCTGCCCTGGCCCCGCCCCCGGCCACGCCCCCCCGGGGGCAGCCCCGGCCCGGGGGGTCCGGGGGGGCCGCTCTGTGGGGAGGGGGCGTCACTCAGGGGGTGGGACCCCCGAAATAGGGGGGGACACACCCCAAAACCCAGCCCTAAACCAACCCCAAAAAAACCACAAACCACCCCAAAACCAGCCCTAAACCAACCCCAAGAAACCCCAAAACCAGCCCCAAACCCGGCCTCAAAAAAACCCCAAAAAATCCCTAAAATGGCCCCAAAACCCCAAAACCAGCCCTAAACCAGCCCCAAAAAAACCACAAACCACCCCAAAAACCCAGCCCTAAACCAACCCCAAGAAACCCCAAAACCAGCCCCAAACCCGGCCTCAAAAAACCCCATAAAATCCCTAAAATGGCCCCAAAAAACCCCAAAAACCAGTCCAAAAACCAGCCCTAAACCCAGCCCAAAACCCCAAAGCCCTAAAATGGCCCTAAAACGGCTCCAAACCACCCCAAAAACCCAGCCCTAAACCAACCCCAAAAAAACCCCAAACCAGCCCAAAAAAACCCCAAAACCAGCCCTAAACCAGTCCTAAATCCACCCCTAAAACCAGTCCCAAAAAACCCCAAAACCAGCCCAAAAACCACCCAAAAAACCCCAAACCCAGCCCTAAACCAACCCCAAAAAAACCCCGTAAAATCCCCAAAATGGCCCCAAAAACCCAAAAACAGCCCAAAACCAGCCCTAAACCAACCCCCAAAAACCCCAAACCCAGCCCTAAACCAGCCTCAAAAAACCCCATAAAATCCCTAAAATGGCCCCAAAAAAAACCAAAAACCACCCCAAAACCAGCCCAAAAACCACCCCTAAACCCAGCCCTAAACCAGCCCTAAACCAACCCCCAAAAACCCCAAACCCAGCCCTAAACCAACCCCAAAACCCCAAAAAAAACCCCCCCCAAAATGGCCCCAAAACCAAACCAAAAACCACCCCCAAAACCAACCCCAAAGCACCACCAAAACCAGCCCTAAGCCCAGCCCTAAACCAACCCCCAAAAAACCCCAAAACCAGCCCGAACACCAATCCTAAACCAGCCCTAAAACGGCTCTAAACCACCCCAAAACCCAGCCCTAAACCAACCTCAAAAAACCCCATAAAATCCCTAAAATGGCCCCAAAAAAAACCCCAAAACCACCCCAAAACCCCCAAACCAACCCCCAAAACCCCAAAACCAGCCCTAACACCAATCCTAAACCAGCCCTAAAACGGCTCTAAACCACCCCAAAACCCAACCCTAAACCAGCCTCAAAAAACCCATAAAATCCCTCAAATGGCCCCAAAAAACCCCAAACCACCCCAAAAACCAACCCCCAAAAAAACCCTAAAACCAGCCCTAAAACCAGTCCTAAACCAGCCCTAAACCAACCCCCCAAAAACCCCAAACCCAGCCCTAAACCAGCCTCAAAAAAACCCCATAAAATCCCTCAAATGGCCCCAAAAAAAAACCACCCAAAAACCCACCCCAAAACCAACCCCCAAAAAAACCCCAAAACCAGCCCTAAACCCAGCCCTAAACCCAGCCCAAAAAACCCCATAAAATCCCTAAAATGGCCCCAAAAAACCCAAAACCACCCCAAAAACCAGCCCAAAAACCAGCCCCAAACCCAGCCCTAAACCAGCTCCTGACCCCACCCCGAAGCCCCCTCCCCAACTGAAGCCCCCTCCCCAAATTACCCTGAGGCTCTGCAGCAGCTCGTTGATGATGCCCTGCCCCCCCCCGGGGTGAAGCCCCCTTCCCAAATTACCCTGAGGCTCTGCAGCAGCTCGTTGACGATGCCCTGCCCCCGAAGCCCCCTCCCCAACTGAAGCCCCCTCCCCAAATTACCCGCAGGCTCTGCAGCAGCTCGTTGATGATGCCCTGCCCTCCCCAGGGTGAAGCCCCCTCCCCAAATTACCCTGAGGCTCTGCAGTAGCTCGTTGATGATGCGCGCCGCGTGCTCGCAGCGCTCCGGGGGTCCCATGATGTGCGCGATCTTCTCCGGCCCCGTGCCGTCGTCTGGGGGATGGGGAATTTGGGGAGGGGGCTTCGATTGGGGAGGGGGATCCTCAAAGCCCCCTCCTCAAATTCTTTACAGCCCCCCTCCTCAAATTCCCCAAATCCCCCTCCCCAAATTCCTCAAATCCCCCTCCTCAAATTCCCCAAATCCCCCTCCTCAAATCCCCCGACTCCCCCAAATCCCCCTCCCCAAATTCCTCAAATCCCCTTCCCCAAATCACCCAAATCCCCCTCCTCAAATTCTCCAAATCCCCCTCCCCAAATTCCCCAATTTTCCCCCAGCCGGCTCTAATCTGGGGAGGGGTCTCCAATTTGGGGAGGGGTCTCCGATTTGGGGAGGGGGCTCACCTTGCTTGAACTGGATGCGCACCCCGGCGTCGTTCTGGATCTTTTTGATCATTTCCCAAATCCCCCTCCCCAAATCCCCCTCCTCAAATCCCCCAAATCCCCCTCCTCAAATTCCCCAAATCCCCCTCCCCAAATTCCCCGAATCCCCCTCCTCAAATTCCCCAAATCCCCCTCCTCAAATCCCCCGACTCCCCCAAATCCCCCTCCCCAAATTCCTCAAATCCCCTTCCCCAAATCACCCAAATCCCCCTCCTCAAACTCCCCGAATCCCCCTCCCCAAATTCCCCAATTTTCCCCCAGCCGGCTCTGATTTGGGGAAGGGTCTCTAATTTGGGGAGGGGTCTCCAATTTGGGGAGGGGGCTCACCTTGCTTGAACTGGATGCGCACCCCGGCGTCGTTCTGGATCTTTTTGATCATTTCCCAAATCCCCCTCCTCAAATTCCCTGAATCCCCCTCCTCAAATTCCCCGAATCCCCCTCCTCAAATTCTCCAACCCCCACTCCCTAAATTCCTCAAATTCCCCAAATCCCCCTCCTCAAATTCCCCAAATCCCCCTCCCCAAATTCCCCGAATCCCCCTCCTCAAATTCCCCAAATTCCCCACCTCAAATTCCTCAAACTCCCCGAATCCCCCTCCCCAAATTCCCCAATCTTCCCCCAGCCGGCTCTAATTTGGGGAAGGGTCTCTAATTTGGGGAGGGGTCTCCGATTTGGGGAGGGGGCTCACCTTGCTTGAACTGGATGCGCACCCCGGCGTCGTTCTGGATCTTTTTGATCATTTCCCAAATCCCCCTCCTCAAATTCCCCGAATCCCCCTCCTCAAATTCTCCAACCCCCACTCCCTAAATTCCTCAAATCACCCAAATCCCCCTCCCCAAATTCCTCAAATCCCCTTCCCCAAATCCCCCTCCTCAAATTCCTCAAATTCCCTGATTCCCCCTCCTCAAATTCTCCAAATCCCCCTCCTCAGATTCCCCAAATCCCCCTTCTGAAATTCCCTGAATCCCCCTCCTCAAATTCCTCAAATTCCCTGAATCTCCCTCCCCAAATTCCCCGAATCCCCCTCCTCAAATTCTCCAACCCCCACTCCCCAAATTCCCCAAATCACCCAAATCCCCCTCCCCAAATTCCCCAATTTTCCCCCATCCGGCTCTAATTTGGGGAGGGGTCTCCGATTTGGGGAGGGGGCTCACCTTGCTTGAACTGGATGCGCACCCCGGCGTCGTTCTGGATCTTTTTGATCATTTCCCAAATCCCCCTCCTCAAATTCCCTGAATCCCCCTCCTCAAATTCCCCAAAATCCCCCTCCCCAAATTCCCCGAATCCCCCTCCCCAAATTCCCCAAATCTCCCTCCTCAAATTCCCTGAATCCCCCTCCTCAAATCCCCCGACTCCCCCAAATCCCCCTCCCCAAATTCCTCAAATCCCCTTCCCCAAATCACCCAAATCCCCCTCCCCAAATTCCCCAATTTTCCCCCAGCCGGCTCTAATTTGGGGAAGGGTCTCTAATTTGGGGAAGGGTCTCCAATTTGGGGAGGGGTCTCTAATTTGGGGAGGGTCTCCGATTTGGGGAGGGGGCTCACCTTGCTTGAACTGGATGCGCACCCCGGCGTCGTTCTGGATCTTTTTGATCATTTCCCCGCTGCGGCCGATGACGACGCCGACCGAGTGCCGCGGCACCGGCACCTGGGGCAATTTGGGGAGGGGGCTCAGGGGCCAGACCCCCCCCAAAAATACGGGGAGGGGGGCAAAACTCGGGGGATTTTTTACAGCAGAAAAATCGGGGGTTTGGGGTGAAAAACGCGGGTTTTGGCTTCAAAAATTGCATTTTTTGCGGTGAAAAATGAGATTTTTTCCGGTTTTTTTGCTCTAAAAATTGGATGTTTTTGGCCTCAAAAATTGGATTTTTCAGGTAAAAAATGAGATGTTTTCAAATTAAAAATTGGATTTTTTTTGGCCTCAAAAATTGGATTTTTCAGGTAAAAAATGAGATTTTTTCACCTTAAAAATCGGATTTGTTTTGGCTTTAAAAATTGGATTTTTTCAGGTTAAAAATTGGATTTTTCAGATAAAAAAAGAGATTTTTTCTCACTTAAAAATTGGATTTGTTACGGCTTTAAAAATTTGATTTTTCAGATAAAAACCCAGGTTTTTTCATATTAAAAATTGGATTTGTTTTGGCTTTAAAAATTGGATTTTTTCAGGTTAAAAATTGGATTTTTTGTGGTAAAAAATGAGATCTTCATGAATTAAAAATAGAGGATTCTTTTTGCATTAGAAATTGGATATTTTACCTTAGAAATTACATTTTTTTAGCTTTAAAAATTGGATTTTTTACCTTAAAAATTGGATTTTTTAACCTTAAAAATTGGATTTTTTTGGTATTAAATATCGGATTTTGCACAGTGAAAAACTCCATTTTTTTTCACCTTAAAATTGGGTTTTTCAGCCTTAAAATTTGGATTTTTTTATGGTGAAAATGGAGATTTTTTTTTTCCTTCAAAATTGGGGTTTTTGGGGTGAAAATGAGAACGAAAAATAGGGATGGAAAAGGGGATTTTGGGGGTAAAAAAAGCGATTTTTGGGGTGAAAAAGGAGATTTTTGGGGTGATTTTTGGGGATGAAAAAAGGCCATTTTTGGGGTAAAAAAAGCAATTTTTGGGGTGATTTTGGGGGTGAAAAAGGAGATTTTTGGGGTGATTTTTGGATTGATTTGAAGATGAATTTTGGGGGTGAAAAAGGAGATTTTTGGGGCGATTTTGGGGGTGAAAAAGGGGATTTTTGGAGTGTTTTTGGGGTGATTTTAAGATGGATTTTGAGGGTGAAAAGGGGGATTTTTGGGGCGATTTTGGGGGTGAAAAAGGGGATTTTTGGGGGTGATTTTTGGGGTGATTTTGGGGGCGAAAAGGCTATTTTTGGGGTGATTTTTGGGGTTGAAAAAGGGGATTTTTGGGGTGATTTTTGGGGCGATTTTGGGGGCGAAAAGGCTATTTTTGGGGTGATTTTTGGGGTGAAAAAGGGGATTTTTGGGGTGAAAAAGGGGATTTCTGGGGTGATTTTTGGACTGAATTTAAGATGAATTTTGGGGTGATTTGAAGATGATTTTGGGGTGAAAAAGGGGATTTTTGGGCCGATTTTTGGGGTGAAAAAGGGGATTTTTGGGGTGATTTTTGGGGTGAAAAAGGAGATTTTTGGGGTGATTTTTGGATTGATTTGAAGATGAATTTTGGGCGTGAAAAAGGAGATTTTTGGGGCGATTTTGAGGGTGAAAAAGGGGATTTTTGGAGTGTTTTTGGGGTGATTTTTGGGGTGAAAAAGGGGATTTCTGGGGTGATTTTTGGAGTGAATTTAAGATGAATTTCGGGGTGATTTGAAGATGATTTTGGGGTGAAAAAGGGGATTTCTGGGGTGATTTTGGGGTGATTTTTGGGGGCGAAAAGGCTATTTTTGGGGCGATTTTTGGGGGTGAAAAAGGGGATTTTTGGGGTGATTTTTGGGGCGATTTTTGGGGTGAAAAAGGAGATTTTTGGGCCGATTTTTGGGGGTGAAAAGGGGATTTTTGGGGTGATTTTTGGGGCGATTTTTGGTGTGAAAAAGGAGATTTTGGGGGTGATTTTTGGGCCGATTTTTGGGGTGAAAAAGGGGATTTTTGGGGTGATTTTGGGGCTCTCACTCACGTCGATTCCCCCTCCCAGGCGAGCTCCGTAGTCCGAGCGGTCCCCGAATCCTCCCTGGTCCCGCTCCCTCAGGATGTCCAGCACCATCTCACAGGCTTGCTGGGAATGTGGGGCGGTTTTTTTGGGGTGAATCCCGCAGATTTTGGGGTGGTTTTGGGGTTTTTTTGGGGGTTTTTCTCACCTGCACTTTGTAGGGCTCCCCAATGATGCGCAGGGGTTTGTCCACGTTGGTGTTTTGGGAACCGTCTTGGATCAGGATCATTTTTACCCCTGCTCGTTCCTGGGGAGGGGAAAAAAGATGAGTTCTCACCTCAAAAAATATCCAGGGACCCCAAAAGTTGTCAGAAATCCCAAAAAAAAACCATCCAGGGACCTCAAAAAATAAAGAGAGACCCCAAAAGTGGCCAGAGATGCCAAAAAACAGAGAGGGGCGCCAAAAATAAAACCCCAAATTATCTCAAATCCACCCCAAACCTTCCCAAACGGTGTCAATTCTTCCTCAAATCCCCCAAATCTCCTCAAATCCCCTCTAAAGCCTCCCCAAATCCCCTCTAAATGTCCCTAAATCCCCTCAAATCCCCCTAAACCTTCCCAAATCTCCACTAAACCTCCCCAAATCCCCTCTAAATGTCCCTAAATCCCCTCAAATCCCCCCTAAATCCTCTCAAACCCCCCTAAACATCCCCAAATCCCTCCTAAACCTCCTCAAATCCCCTCTAAACCTCTCCAAATCTCCTCTAAACGTCCCTAAATCCCCTCAAATCTCCACTAAGCCTCCTCAAATCCCTCCTAAACGTCCCTAAATCCCCTCAAATCCCTCCTAAACCTCCCCTAATCTGCTCTAAAGATCCCTTAATCCCCTCAGCTCCACCCTAAACATCCCCAAATCCCTCCTAAACCTCCCCAAATCTCCTCTAAATGTCCCTAAATCCCCTCAAACCCCCCCTAAACCTCCCCAAATCTCCTCTAAATGTCGCTAAATCCCCTCAAACCCCCCTAAACATCCCCAAATCCCTCCTAAACCTCCTCACATCTCCTCTAAACCTCTCCAAATCTCCTCTAAACGTCCCTAAATCCCCTCAGCTCCACCCTAAACCTCTCCAAATCCCCCCCAAACTACCCCAAACCACCAAGACTCTCCCAAATCTCCACTAAACCTCCCCAAATCACCTCTAAACGTCCCTAAATCCCTTCAAATCCCTCCTAAACGTCCCCAAATCTGCCCTAAACCTCTTCAAATCTCCTCTAAACGTCCCTAAATCCCCTCAGCTCCACCCTAAACCTCCCCAAATCCCTCCTAAACCTCCCCTAATCTGCTCTAAAGATCCCTAAATCTCCTCAGCTCCACCCTAAACCTCCTCAAATCCCCGGCAAACCTTCTCAAATCCCCCCTAAACCCCCCCCAATCCCCCGTTAAACGCCCCCAGAAGCGCTGCCAAGGGGATCGAGGAGCTGCCAAGGGGACCGAGGAGCTGCCAAGGGGATCGAGGAGCTGCCAAGGGGATCGAGGAGCGCACCTGGAGCTGTTTGATGGTCTCGCCGCCCTTGCCGATGACCAGCCCCGCCTTGCCCGCGGGGATCATCAGCTCCTGCACGGTGCCTAAACCCCCTCAAATCCCCTCTAAACCTCCTCAAATCCGCCCTAAACATCCCCAAATCTCCTCTAAACGTCCCCAAATCCCCTCAAACCCCCCCTAAACCTCCTCAAATCTCCTCTAAACGTCCCTAAATCCCCTCAAGGCCCCCTAAACCTCCTCAAATCCCTGGCAAACCTTCTCAAATCTGCCCTAAACCCCCTTAAACCTCTCCAAACCGCCCCAGAAGCGCTGCCAAGGGGACTGAGGAGCTGCCAAGGGGACCGAGGAGCTGCCAAGGGGATCGAGGAGCTGCCAAGGGGACCGAGGAGCGCACCTGGAGCTGTTTGATGGTCTCGCCGCCCTTGCCGATGACCAGCCCCGCCTTGCCCGCGGGGATCATCAGCTCCTGCACGGTGCCTAAACCCCCTCAAATCCCCTCTAAACCTCCTCAAATCCGCCCTAAACATCCCCAAATCTCCTCTAAACGTCCCCAAATCCCCTCAAACCCCCCCTAAACCTCCTCAAATCTCCTCTAAACGTCCCTAAATCCCCTCAAGGCCCCCTAAACCTCCTCAAATCCCTGGCAAACCTTCTCAAATCTGCCCTAAACCCCCTTAAACCTCTCCAAACCGCCCCAGAAGCGCTGCCAAGGGGACTGAGGAGCTGCCAAGGGGACCGAGGAGCTGCCAAGGGGATCGAGGAGCTGCCAAGGGGACCGAGGAGCGCACCTGGAGCTGTTTGATGGTCTCGCCGCCCTTGCCGATGACCAGCCCCGCCTTGCCCGCGGGGATCATCAGCTCCTGCACGGTGCCGTTCTGCCCGTTGGCCGCGTCGGGGAACGGCCCCGGGGGGCCGCCCCGGCCCCGCGACACGATGTCGTCCAGCAGCGCCTTGGCCTTCCTGCCCAGGGGGTTTGGGCACGTTTAGGGGGGATTTGGGGAATTTTGGGGGGATTTGGGGAGGTTTAGAGGGGATTTATGGAGGTTTGGGGGGGATTCGGGGCATTTTGGGGAGGTTTGGGGTGGGTCCTGTCATCCAGCAGGGCCTTCGCCTTCATGCCCAGGGGATTTGGGGGGCATTTGGGGGGTTTGGAGGGGATTTGGGGGATTTCAGGGAGATTTGGGGAGGTTTAGAGGAGATTTGGGGAGATTTTGGGGAGGTTTGGGGTGGGTTCTGTCATCCAGCAAGGCCTTCGCCTTCCTGCCAAGGGGGTTTGGGCACGTTTAGGGGGGATTTGGGGAGGTTTAGGGAAGATTTGGGGGTTTTGGAGGGGATTTGGGGTGGTTTAGGAGGGGTTGGGGGGATTTTGGGGAGGTTTGGGGTGGGTTCTGTCGTCCAGCAGCGCCTTGGCCTTCCTGCTGAGGGGGTTTGGGGGCATTCAGGGGATTTGGGGGGGCATTTGGGGAGCTTTAGGGGGGATTTGGGGGTTACTGGGCAGAATTTGGGGGGTTTGGGGAGGTTTAGGGGAGGTTTGGGGTGGGTTCTGTCATCCAGCAGCGCCTTGGCCTTCCTGCCCAGGGGATTTAGGGGCATTCAGGGGATTTGGGGAGGTTTAGGGGGGATTTGGGGGTCACTGGGCAGAATTTGGGGGTTTGGAGGGGTTTTGGGGAGGTTTAGGGGGGATTTGGGGAGGTTTAGGGTGGATTTATGGAGGTTTGGGGGTCATTTGCGGGATTTGGGGGAGGTTTGGGGGGCATTCTGTCGTCCAGCAGGGCCTTGGCCTTCCTGCCAAGGGGATTTGGGGGGCATTCAGGGGATTTGGGGCTGTTTAGAGGGGATTTGGGGACGTTTGGGGAAGATTTCAGGAAGTTTACAGGAGATTTGGGGAGGTTTGCAGGGGATTTGGGGGGATTTTGGAGAGGTTTAGGGTGGATTTATGGAGGTTTGGGGGTCATTTGGGGGATTTGGGGAGGTTTGGGGGGCATTCTGTCGTCCAGCAGCGCCTTGGCCTTCCTGCCCAGGGGATTTAGGGGCATTCAGGGGATTTGGGGAGGTTTAGGGGGGATTTGGGGGTCACTGGGCAGAATTTGGGGGGTTTGGAGGGGATTTGGGGGAGGTTTAGGGGGGATTTGGGGAGGTTTAGAGGGGATTTATGGAGGTTTGGGGGGGATTCGGGGCATTTTGGGGAGGTTTGGGGGGGATTCTGTCGTCCAGCAGCGCCTTGGCCTTCCTGCCCAGGGGGTTTGGGGGCATTCAGGGGATTTTGGGGTCACTGGGCAGAATTTGGGGGGTTTGGAGGGGATTTAGGGGGGATTTGGGGAGGTTTGGGGGGTATTTAGGGAGGTTTAGGGGGGATTGGGGGGATTTTGGGGGGATTTGGGGAAGTTTAGAGAGGATATGAGAAGATCTGTGGGGAATTTAGGGAGGTTTGGGGAAGATTTGTGGAAGTTTGGGGAGGTTTAGGGGGATTTGGGGAGGTTTGGGGGGAGGTTTAGAGTCCCCAGGGTGATTTTGGGGTCCCGAGGACAATTTTGGGGTCCCCAAGAGGTTCCCAAGGAGAATTTTGGGGTCCCCGGGGCGATTTTGGGGTCACTCACTGCACGGACTCGGGGGACCCCGTCAGGGACACGCTGCGCTCCGGTAAGCCGCCGCTGTCTGGGGGACACAAAAAGGGGGTTCAGGGGGGGGTTCCCCCACAATTTTGGGGTGATTTCCCCCCAGTTTGGGGGCTCGGGGAGGTTTTGGGGTCCCCCGTACCTGGGGAAATCTGCACCTTGCACCCCGAGTCCTGCTGGATTTTGTTGATCTGTTCCCCCCCTCGGCCGATGACTGAGGGGGGAAAAATTGGGGGGTTTGGGGTTTGCGGGGGGTCCCCAAAATCCCACAAATCTTTGGGACCACCCCCCAAAATCCCCCAAATCTCTGAGACCACCCTCAAACCTCAAACCCCCCCAAAATCCCTAAATTCCCCCCTAAAATCCACCTCAAAACCCCCCCAAAATGGGATTGGGGAGGGGTCCCCAAAATCCCACAAACCCCCTGGGACCACCCCAAAAATTTATGGGACCACCCCCAAACCCCAAACCTCCCAAAATCCCCCTCAAAAACCCCCTGCCACCATCCCCCCCAAATTGGGGTTTGGGACGACCCCCAAATTCCAAATTCCGCTTTGAAACCACCCCAAAAATTTATGGGACCACCCCCAAAATCCCCTGGGACCCCCCAAAATCCCCCAAACGCCCCCAGACTCCCCTGGGACCGCCCAATCCCGTCAAACCGGTCCTCGGTCACACTCGTACTGGAGGCCCCAAAACCCCATAAATACCCGTCAAAACACCCCCCAAACCACCCCATAAATACCGCCCTGGGGACCCCAAAAACCCCATAAATACCCCCAAAAGCACCCCCCAAAACCCCAAAAAACACCCCAAAAAGACCCCAAAAAATGCCATAAATACTTCCAAAGATGCTCCAAATAAAACCCATAAATACCCCAAAAAAACCCCAAAATACCCCAAAAAACCCCATAGATACCCCAAAAAACCCCCAAAAACCCCCAAAACACCCCAGAAAGACCCCAAAAATACCCCCAAAGATGCTCCCAAAACCACCCCATAAATACCCCATAAATACCACAAAAACACCCCAAAAAAACCCCACAAAATCCCCCAAAACCCCAAAAATCCCCAAAAAACCCCACAAAATTCCCATAAAACCCCCAAAATTCCCATAAAAACCCCCAAAGAAACCCCATAAAAACCCTGCAAAAATTCCCATAAAAACCCCCAAAAATTCCCATAAAAACCCCCAAAAAAACCCCATCAAAACCCCCCAAAAATTCCCATAAAAACCCCACAAGGCCCCTTGAAAACCCAACAAAAAACCCATAAAAATCCCCCCAAAAATCCCCATAAAAACCCCACAAAACCCCCACAAAATCCCCCAAAAACCCCAAAAATTCCCATAAAACCCCCCCAAAAATTCCCATAAAGCCCCCCAAAAATTCCCATAAAAACCCCCAAAGAAACCCCATCAAAACCCCCAAAATTCCCATAAAAACCCCACAAAACCCACAAAACCCCAAAAAAAAGCCCCAAAACCCCCAAAAAACCGCCTGGCGAGGGTGAAAACCCCCAAAACTCCCCGCTGGGGGACCTAAGCCCTCCGAAAATCCCCATGGGAAACCCCCAAAACCTAAATCCCCCAAAACCCCCCAAAATTCCCCTAAATCCCCTCAAAATCCCAAATCCTCCACCCCAAAAATCACCCCCAAAACCCCAAATCTCCCACAAAAATCTCTCAAAAAATCCCAAATCCCCCACCTAAATCCCCACAAAACCCCCAAATCCCCCCTAAATTTCCCCAAAACCCAAATCTCCCCCCCTAAATTCCCCCAAAATGCCCAAACCTGGCCCGCAGGGGGGGGTCCCCCAAAATCCCAAATCCCCTCCCTAAATTCCAATTCCCTAAATCCCCCAAAAATCCCAAACCTGAGCCCTCCGTGGGGGTCCCCCCAAATTGGGGTGACCCCAAAATCCCAAATCCACCCCCCCCAAAATCCCCCAAATCCCCCCTTAAACCATTCCCCAAATCTCTCAAACCCCCACCCACCCCCCCAAAATCTCCCCCAAAATCCCAAATCTCCCCCCAAAATCTCTCCAAAAAATCCCAAATCCCCCACCCTAAATTTCCCCCAAATCCCAAATCTCCCACCCCAAAATTCCCCCCAAAATCCCAAATCTCCCACCCCTAAATTCCCCCAAAAATCCCAAACCTGAGCCTCTGTGGGGGTCCCCCAAGTGGGGTGACCCCAAACATCCACCCCCCAAATCCCCCAAACCCCTTAAATTCCCCTCAATTCCCCCCTCAAAATCCCAAATCTCCCACTCAAAAATCCCCCCAAAAATCTCCCCCAAAATCTCCAATCCCAAACCCCCACCCTATTTCCCCCCCAACACCCCAAAATCCCCCAAAAATCCCAAACCTGAGCCCACCATGGGGTCCCCCCAAAATCCCAAATCCCCTCCCTAAATTCCAAAATTCCCCTAAATCCCCCCAAAAATCCCAAACCTGTGCCCTCTGTGGGGGTCCTCCCCAAATTGGGGTGACCCCAAAATCCCAAATCCACCCCCCAAAATCCCCCCAAATCCCCCTTAAAATTCCCCTCAAATCTCTCCAAAAAATCCCAAATCCCCCACACCAAAATCTCCCCCAAAAACCCAAATCTCCCGCCCAAAATCTCTCCAAAATATCCCAAATCCCCCACCCCAAAATCCCCCCTAAAATCCAAAATCCTCCCTAAATCCCTCCAAAATTCCCCAAAATCCCAAATCCCAGCCCCAAAATCCCCATTTCCCAACCCCAAAACCCTTTGGGACCCCCCAAAATCCCTTCAGGACCCCCAAAAACCTTTTGGGACCCCCCAAATCCCTCTGGGGACCCCCCAAATCCCCCAAAAATCCATTCGGGATATTTCACAGCGCCCCCTCCTGGCCACAGCCCGGTACTACAGGAGCCCCCCAAAAATCCTCAATTCCCTAAAACCCCCTCAGGACCCCCCAAAATCCTTTCAGGACCCCCAAATCCCCTTCAGAACTCCCCAAAATCCTTTCAAGCCCCCAAAACCCCCAGGGCCCCCCCAAACCCCTCCAGGACCCCCAAGGACCCCCAAATTCCCTTCGGACCCCCAAACCCGGCCCCCCCCCAAACCACCCAAAACCTCAGAGCCCCCCCAAACAACCCCCAAATCCCCCAGACCCCCAAAATCCCCCCAAACCCTTTCAGGACCCCCAAAATTCCCTCCAGGACTCCCCAAACCCCCTTCAGGACTCCCCAAAATCCTTTCAGAACCCCCCAAAATCCCCCCAGGACCCCCAACCAAACCCCCAAAATCCCCTCGGACCCCCCCAAAATCCTCCCTCCAGGACCCCCCAAACCCCTCAGAACCCCCAAAATCCCCAAACCCCCAGGACCCCCAAAACCCCTTCAGGACCCCCCAAACCCCCTTCAGGACCCCCCAAAATCCTTCTGAGGACCCCCAAACCCCTTCAGGACCCCCAAACCCCTCAGGAGCCCCCAAAACCCCCCCAGGACCCCCCAAAACCCCCCCAGGACCCCCAAAAAACCCCCAGGACCCCCCCAAATTCCCCCCCAGGACCCCCAAAAACCCCCAGACCCCCAAACCCCCATACCCCCAAACCAGACCCCCCCCAAAATCCCTCCAGAACCCCCAAACCCCTTCAGGACCCCCCAAAATCCCCCAAACCCCCCAGGACCCCCCCCAAAATCCCCCCAGGACCCCCCAAACCCCACTCACCTTCCCCCTGCGCCGCCAGTTTCTTGCTCTCGGGCTGATCTGGGGGTGCAGATTTTTGGGTTGGGGACCCCCCCAAAATTTCCACCCCTCCCCGCCCCCCACCCCAAATTTTGGGGTTCAGGTCCCCCTCACCTCCATCCTCCAGCTGCCGTTTTTGCCCCCCAAAAGCCCCAAAATCGGGGGGGGGGGCGCTGTTGTTGGGCACGGGCGGCGCCGCGTCCCCCCCGATTTTGGCCGCGATCTGAGGGGAGAAATTCAAAATTTGGGGCGGTTGGAGAAGCTCGAAAAGCAGCAAAAATCACCCCAAAATTCCCTCCTGGGAAAGCCCAAATTGTTAGAGAAATGTAGGAGGTAAAAAACACCAAAAAACACCAAAAAAGGCAGCAAAATTACCCCAAAAACTCAGCTTAAAATGCTCCGAAATGTCATAAAATAACCCCAAAGTTGCCTTAAAATGCTCCTAAATATGCTAAAATCCCACAAAATCACCCCAAAATCATCTCAAAATGCCCCAAAATCACCTCAAAATGCCCCAATATCCTACAAAATCACCCCAAAATCTCCCAACATGCCCTAAATCACCCCAAAGTTACCCCAAAATCACCTTTAAATGCCCCAAAATCACCTTTAAATGCCCCAAAATCCCACAAAATTGCCCCAAAATGCCATAAAATAACCTCCAAATGGCCTTAAAATGCTCCTAAATACACTAAAATCCCACAAAATCACCCCAAAATGCCCTAAACCATCCCAAAGTTACCCCAAAATCACCTTAAAATGCCCCAAAATCACCTTAAAATGCCCAAAAATTGACCCGAAATGCCATAAAATAACCCCAAATCTGCCTTAAAATGCTCCTAAATATTCTAAAACCCCATAAAATCACCCCAAAATCCCCTCATAATACCCCAAAATCACCCCAAAGTTACCCCAAAATCACCTTTAAGTGCCCCAAAATCACCTTAAAATGCCCCAAAATCCCACAAAATCATCCTGAAATGCCCCCAAAATAACCCCCAAACCTCCCAAAATCTCACAAGATCACCCCAAAATCCCCCCAAAATCCCAAAAATTCTACAAAATGTTCCTAAATCCCACAAAACCCCACAAAACCACCCCAAGATCTTTAAAAAAATCCCCTAAAAACCGCCCAAATTTACCCCAAAAAACCCCCAAAATCCTCCGGGTTTTGGGGGTCACCCTAAAGAGTATCACCGAACTCACGCTCAGAGCCCCAAAATCCCCTCAGGACCCCCAAAATCCCCCTCAGGACCCCCCCCAAAATCCCCCTCAGGATCCCCAAAATCCCCCTCAGGACCCCCCCCCAAAATCCTCCCCAAAATCCCCTCAGGACCCCTCCCCAAAATCCTCCCCAAAACCCCCTCAAGACCCCCCAAAATCTCCTCAGGACCCCTCCCCAAAATCCCCTCAGGACCCCCGAAAATCCCCCTCAGGACCCCTCCAAAATCCCCTCAGGACCCCCCAAATCTCCCTCAGGACCCCCAAAAATCTCCCCTCAGGACCCCCAAAACCCCCAAAATCCCTCCCTCAGGACACCCCCCTCAAAATCCCCTCAGGACCCCCCCAAAATCCCCCTCAGGATCCCCCAAAAATCCCTCAGGACCCCCAAAATCCCCCTCAAGATCCCCCCAAAATCCCCTCAGGACCCCCAATATCCCTCAAGACCCCCCCCAAAATCCCCCTCAGGACCCCCCAAAAACCCCTCAGGACCCCCAAAATCCTCCCAAAATCCCCCTCAAAATCCCCCCAGGACCCCCCTCCAAAATCCCCCCCAAAATCCCCTCAGGACCCCCCAAAATCCCCTCAGGACCCCCCCAAAATCCCCTCAGGACCCCCCCAAAATCCCCCAAGACCCCCCAAACCCCCCCCCAGGACCCCCCCAAAATCCCCCTCAGGACCCCCAAAATCTCCTCAGGACCCCCCCAAAATCCCCTCAGGACCCCCCAAAACCCCCTAAGGACCCCCGAAAATCCCCCTCAGGACCCCCCAAAATTCCCTCAAGACCCCCCAAAATCTCCTCAGGACCCCCCAAAATCCCTCCAAAATCCCCTCAGGACCCCCAAAATTCCCTCAGGACCCCCCAAAATCCCCTCAGGACCCCCCAAAATGCCCCCAACAAAACCCCCAAAGTCTCCCTCAGAACCCCCCCAAAATCCCCTCAGAACCCCCAAAATCCCCTCAGGAACCCCCCCGAAAATCCCCCTCAGGACCCCGCAAAATCTCCCCAAAACCCCCTCAGGACCCCCCAAATCCCCCTGAGGACCCCCAAATCTGAGTGCCCGAAACCCCTTCCGCCCCCGTTGCTCCCTCACCGCGCCCATCAATCCCCCCCAGACCCCGCTAATTAACCGCGCTCATTAACCACATTAATTAACGGCGCGATTACGGTAGAGGCGCCTCCACGTCCGTAATTACGGTACCGTGAGGGGCAAAGAAGGAAAAACCGGCAACGGGAAGGGCGGGAAAATCGTGAGGGAGGGGGCCGGTGAGGGGAGGGCGACCTCCCCATCCCCCCCCCCTCACGACCCCCGGTGGGGGGGGGGAAGGGGAGGGGCCTTACCGGGAATGTGGGGGCGGGGAGGCTCGGGGGGCATCCCCGGTACCTCCCTCGTTTTCCCTCCGCCCCTCCGAGCCCCTCACCTGCCGAGCTCGCTGCACCGCGTCGGCGAACGCGTCTTTCCGTCCCGTTCCTCCGCCGCCGCCGCCACCGCCGCCGCCGCCTCCGCCGCCGCCTCCGCCGCCGCTGCCGCCGCCTCCTCCTCCTCCTCCTCCCGGGCCGGCCCCGGGCCCGGCTGAGGGAGGGGCGGAGGGAGCGGCCCCCGGTTGAGGCGGAGGGGGCGGCGCGGGGCCGAACTCGGACATGGCGGAGGCGGCGACGGGAACGGGCCGCGCTCGCCTCAGGCCGCGCGGGGCAGGCTGGGAGGCCCCGCCCTCACCGGAGGAGCGTAACCAATCACCTCGCGTCTCTTTAGTGACTGACAGATTCTTTGGCGAATCAGATACTGAGGGCAGCGCGCGGCGGCCAATGGGAGGAAGGAAGGAGCCGGCGCGCTGCGATTGAGGGGTGTTGGAGTGAGTGACAGCGCAGAAGGCCAATAGGGAGCGCGGGGATGGACGCGGGGCGTGGGAGGGACTGAGGGTGCGAGACCAATCAGCGCAAGGGAGGCCCCGCGAGACGCCGCGATTGGTGAAGGAAGCGGAAATCATGAAAAGGGCGGGGCTATAAGTGATTGACGTTTACTCTGACCAATAGCGTGCGGCCATGACTCCCTCCCTCCCGCGCTGCGCAGCGATTGGAGGACGCTTTTGACTGACGGCCAGCGCAGCCAATGAAACGCGCGGAGCAGGAAAGGCGGAGCTTTATTAGATTGACAGCGACGTGGATCAATCAACGGCGGGAAACTCGCTGGCCAATCACAGCCGGACTCGCGGGCGGGCGTTTGATTGGCAGCTGACTCAGCAAATGGCGTGCGTCCCCGCCAGCGCGGCGCCCAATGAGCGCCACGCAGCAGTTTTTGGAGGGAAACAACGACCAATGGCGCGTGGGGAGGCTCCCTTGAGCCCCGCCCACGCCCGCCGACCGCTCACTCGTTGGTTAATAAATAACCCTTTATTGACATCACGGGGCGTGGCCACATTGGCCCCGCCCCCTCCTTTAGGGGCCTCAAATTGGGCCCGAACCCGAGAATTTTGGTTGAAAAAAAAATCCTAAAAATGGCACCGGGGGGGGGGGGGGGCGCCTGGACAGGTGAGGGCGGGGATGGACAGGTGGGATCCCCACGGCCAGGTGTGCCCAGCTGTGCCCAGCTGTGCCTGCACTCATGTCCAGCTGTGCATAGCCTTGTCCAGGTGTTCCCCAGGTGCATCCAGGTGTTCTTTGGAGCCCCCAGGTGTCCCCCAGGTGTCCCCCAGGTGTCCCCAGGTGTTCCCCAGGTGCGCCCAGGTGTGTCCCAGGTATCCCCAGGTGCATCCAGGTGTGCACGGCTGCATCCAGATGTTCCCTCGGGTGTGTCCCAGGTGTCTCCAGGTGCATCCAGATGTTCCCCAGATGTTCCCCAGGTGTTCCCAGGTGTCTCCGGGGGGGTCTCACCTCCCCCAGCCCCTCAGGGCTCCTCCTCCTCCATTGTCAGCGGCCACTGCGGGGAGCACAGGAGGGGTCACCTGTGTGTCCCCAAGCCCCGCCCCCTCCAGGTGTTAACCCCGCCCCCTCCAGGTGCTCACCTGCGTGTCTCCAAGCCCCGCCCCCTCCAGGTGTTCCGGAACCTTCCGGAAGGCGGCGTTGCTGAAGCTGATGCTGTTGGTGCTGCGCCGGCGCCACCATCGCCACAGCGCCCGCCCGGCCAGGCCCAGGCCCAGACACAGCCCTGGGGGGCAACGCGGGGCTCAGGGGGGGCCCCGAAAATCGGGGAGAGCCCCCCGAAATTTGGGGGCGCCCCAAAAAATTCGGGAGAACCCAAAACTCTGGGGTTTTACCCCAAACTTTTGGGATACCCCATTGGGATCCATTCATGGAGCCCCCTGGTGGCCACAAGTGGGAACTGCAGGGAGGGGGCGACCCCCAAAATCTGGGATTTTCCACCCAAAATCTGGGATTTTCCCCAAAAAATCTGGGATGTTCTCCCCCCAAAAAACGGGACATTCCCCTGAAAAACCAGGACAGCCCGCCAAAATCTGGGAGAACCCAAAACTCTGGGATTTCACCCTAAAATCTGGGATACCCCATTGGGATCCATTCATGGAGCCCCCTGGTGGCCACAAGTGGGAACTGCAGGGAGGGATTCCCCCAATTTGGGACCCCTCCCCCCATTTAAGACCCCTCCCCCCACTTTTTGACCCCTCCCCCATTCTGAGACCCCTCCCCAACTTAAGGACCCCGCCCCCTCCACCCCCCATTTTTTGGGGACCCTCCCACATTTCCCTCCACCCATCCATACCAAGGGGCAGCAGAACCCCCAGTGACGTCATCAATGGCCCCGCCCCTCCGGCCACGCCCAGCCGGGTGAGGTCACCTGATGAAATAGGAAATGTTAGGGGGCGTGGCCAGGGGGCGTGGCCAAGTTTTCGGTGGGCGTGGACACATAATGCCAGGGGGTGTGGTCAGGTGTGGGTGGTGGGTGTGGGCGTGGCCAAATGTGGTCAGCTGGGTGTGGCCAGGTGTGGTCAGTGGGTGTGGTCAGGTGTAAACAGTGGGCGTGGCCAGATGTGGTCAGCTGTGGCCAATGGGTGTGGCCATGTGCAGTCAGTGGGAGTGGCCATCTGTGATCAGTGGGCGTGGCCAGGTGTGGCCAGTGGGCGTGGCCAGGTCTGGTTATGGGTGTGGTCATTGGGCCTGGTCCATGGGCGTGACCTGGTGTGGTGGGTGTGGCCTACGGGCACATCTATCCGTGGGCGTGGTCAATGGGCATGGTCAGATGTGGTGGGCGTGGCCCGTATGCAGAGCAGTGGGCGTGGCCATGTGTAGCGGTGGGTGTGGTCAGTGGGCGTGGCCTCACCTGCGGGGGCGTTTCCCTCGGTGCTCGAGTTCCGGCCCAGCGGCTCCGGGGTCCCGGGCGGGGCTGGGGGAGGGGCACAGACGGGGAGGGTCACCTGGGGGGTTTGGGGGGTCAGGGGTCACCTGGGGGAGGGGCTTTTGGGGGTGTTTTGGGGTATTTTGGGGGTGGGGGGTGGGGGTTTTGGGGGGGGGTTTTGGGGGTGTCTGGGGGCTTCCTTGTCCGAGGTGTTTTGGGGGGTTTGGTGTGGTTGGGGGTTTTTGGGGTGTTTTGGGGGGATATTTGGGGGATTTTTGGGGATTTTTGGGGGTATTTTGGGATTTTTTGGGGGGTTTTGTTTGGTTGGGGGGTGGGGTATTTTTTGGGTGGTTTTGGGGCATTTTTTGGGGGGTTTTGGGTATTTTTGGGGGGCGTTGGGGTGTTGGGGGTATTTGGGGTATTTTGGGGGTGTTCAGGGGCATTTTTGGGGGTTTTGGGGGGTATTTTTGGGGTATTTTTGGGGTGTTTTTGGGGGGTATTTTTGGGGGTGTTTGGGGGCATTTTGGGGGTTTTGGGGGGTTTTGGGGTATTTTTGGGGTATTTTGGGGGTTTTGGGAGGGTTTTGGGGGTTTTGGGGGTTTTGGGGGCATTTTGGGGGGTTTTGGGGTGTTTTGGGGGGGTTTTGGGGGTATTTTTTGGGGGTATTTTTGGGGGGTATTTTGGGGCATTTTGGGGGTATTTTTGGGGGGTTTTTGGGGGCATTTTGGGGGGTTTTGGGGGGGTTTTGGGGGGGTTTTTGGGGGTATTTTTGGGGGTATTTTTGGGGGTGTTCTGGGGCATTTTTGGGGGGTATTTTTGGGGGTGTTTGGGGGGTATTTTTGGGGTGTTGGGGGGTTTTTGGGGGCATTTTTGGGGGTGGTTTTGGGGGGTATTTTTGGGGGTGGTTTTGGGGCATTTTTGGGGGGTTTTTGGGGGGTTTTGGGGGTATTTTTGGGGGTATTTTGGGGGTTTTGGGGGGGTTTTGGGGTTTTTGGGGGGTTTTTGGGGGTTTTTGGGGGTGTCTGGGGGCATTTTTGGGGGTATTTTTGGGGGGTATTTTGGTGGGTGTCTGGGGGTATTTTTGGGGTGTTTTGGGGGTATGTTTGGGGGCATTTTTGGGGGGTTTTGGGGGTGGTTTTGGGGCATTTTTGGGGAATTTTGGGGGTATTTTTGGGGGTATGTTTGGGGGCATTTTTGGGGGGTTTTGGGGGTATTTTTGGGGGTATTTTGGGGGTATTTTGGGGGGTGTCTGGGGGTATTTTTGGGGGTATGTTTGGGGGCATTTTGGGGGGTTTTGGGGGTTTTGGGGTCTCGCCCACCCAGGCAGGTGCGGTTGTCGGGGCCCAGCCCCAGCCCGGGGGGGCAGCCGCACTCGAAGCCCAGGGGGAGGTCCCGGCAGGAGTGGGAGCAGCCCCCGCGGCCCTGCAGGCACTCGTTCACTCCTGCAAATCCCAAAATCACCCCAAAAATCACCAACCGTTCCCCAAAAGCACAAAAATCCCCACCCCAAAATCCCAACGATTCAAAAAAAAAAAAATCCCCAAAATTCCGGCCCTAAAAATCCCCAAAATTGCAACCCCAAAAGGCCAAAATTGCCAAATCTCAAGTCCCAAAACACCCAAAACCCCAAAAATGCCCCAAAAACCTCCCCAAAATCTCCCCCAAAATCCCCCCAAAAATCTCCCCAAACCCCTCCTAAAAACCCCCAAAAATCCCCCCCAAACCCCCAAAAATCTCCCCCAAAAAATCCTCCAAATCCCCCAAAATCTCCCCCAAAATCCGCCCCAAAATCTCCCCAAACCCCTCCTAAAAAACCCCAAAAAATCCCCCAAATCCCCCCAAAAATCTCCCCCCAAAAATCCTCCAAATCCCCCAAAATCTCCCCAAAAATCCCAAAACCCAAACCCCCTAAAACCCCAAAAAATCCCCCAAATCCCCCCAAAAATCTCCCCCAAAAACTCCCAAACCCTCCCAAAATCTGCTCCAAAAACCGCCCCAAAAAAACTCCCAAAATCCCCCAAATTCTCACCAAAAAACCCCAAAACCCCCCGAGATTTTGGGGTTTTTGGGTTTTTTTGGGGTTTTTTGGGGTTTTTGGGGGTTTTTTTTGGGGTTTTGGGGGTTTTTGGGGTTTTTTGGGGGTTTTTGGGGTTTTTGGGGGTTTTTTGGGTTTTGGGTTTTTTTCGGGCCCCTCCTCACCGCACTCCTTGAGCGGCTCGTCGGACCAATCGCGACAGTGGCGCCGCCCATCGCAGAGCCGCTCTGTCGCGATACATTCCCCCGAGCGACAGCGGAACCAGCGCGGGGGGCACGACGGGGCTCGGGGAGGGGGGGGAGGGGAAAGAGGGGGAGGGGTCAAAGATCCAGAGACCCCCAAAAATATCCCCAAAAATCCCCCCCAAAACCCCCGAAATTTCCCTAAAATTTCCCCAAAATTTCCCCCAAAATCCCCCGGAATTTCTCAAAAATTCCCCAAATTTTTCACCACCCCCCAAAACTGCCCCCCAAATCCCCCCCCAGGACCCCCCAAAATCCCCCTAAACCCCCCCAAAAAACTCCTCCCAAATTCTCCCACCCCCCCCTCCACCCCGGTCCCCCCAAAATTCCCCCAAATCCCCCCAGGACCCCCAAAATCCCCCCCAAAAAAACCCCCCGGACCCCCCAAAACTGCCCCTAAATCCCCCCTGACCCCCCCAAAATCCCCTCCCCGCCCCTCCCCCATTATCGGAACCCCCCCCAAAACCCCCCAGACCCCCCAATAAACCCCCCCCAGACCCCTCCCCCACACCATCGAGACCGCCCCCCCAAAATCCCCCCCAGGACCCCCCAAAAATGCCCAAAATCCCCCCCCCGCCCCTCCCCCACATCCCCAAATCCCCGCCCCCACCCCCAAATCCCCCCCCCCCCGCAGGCCCCGCCCCCACCCATCGAGCCCCGCCCCTCCCCCACCCTCCGGACACGCCCCTCCCCCACCCTCCGGACACGCCTCCTCGTCGTCCCCGTCGCGACAGTCGCGGGTGCCGTCGCACGCTCGCGCCGCGGGGATGCAGCGCCTGTCGCGACAGAGGAACTGCCCGGGGGGGCAGGGCGGGGGCGGGGCTAGAGGGGGAAAGGGGCGGGGTTAGGGAAAAACGGGGCGGGGGTTGGAGAAATAGGGGCGGGGTCAAAGTGTGAAGGGTTGAAGGAGGCGGGGCTAAAAGGGGAGAGGGGCGGGGTCAGAGAAAAAAGGGGCGGGGTCAGAGAAAAAGGGAGAGTCAGAAAAGGGGCGGGGCTACAATGGAGAGGGCGGGGTTAGAGCAGGGCGGGGCTAAAGGGGGCGGGGTGAGGGTGGAGGGGCAGGGCTAAAGTTGAGATGGGTTAAAGGGCGGGGCTAAGAGGGGAGGGGCGGGGTCAGAATGGAGGGTGGGGTCAGAGCCAAGGGGCGGGGCCAAAGGGGCGGGATCAGATGGAATGGGTGGGGCTAAGAGTGAGGGGCGGGGTCAGAGTAGGGGGGCGGGGGCTAAATCGGGGTGGGGTTAAAAGGGGGCGGGGGCTACAGGGAGGGGGTGGAGCTGGGAGGATGGGCGGGGTCAGAGCAGAGGGCGGGGTCACCGTGGATGGGCGGAGCTAAGGGGAGGGACAGAGAGTGGGAGGCGGGGCTAAGGGGGTGGGGTTAGAATAGAGGGGCGGGGCTAAGGGCCAGCGACAGGTGCCAGGTGGGGCGGGGTCAAAGCCAGGGTGGAGTCAAAGTGGGGCCGGGGCTAAAATGGGGCAGGGAGGGGGCGGGGTTAAAGTGGGAGGCGTTTAAGGGCGGGGCTAAAGTGGGGAGGAGTTTAGGGGCAGGGCTAAAGGGGGAGGAGTTTAGGGGCGGGGCTAAACTGGGGAGGAGTTTAGGGGTGGGGCTAAAGTGGGGAGGAGTTTAGGGGGCGGGGCTAAACTGGGGAGGAGTTTAGGGGCGGGGCTAAAGTGGGGAGGAGTTTGGGGCGGGGCTAAAGTGGGGAGGAGTTAGGGGCGGGGCTAAAGTGGGGGGGGAGGAGTTTGGGGCGGGGCTAAAGTGGGGAGGGGCTAACTGAGCAAGGCTAAACGGGCGGTTGGACCCGAGGGGCGTGGCTAGGGGGGAGGGGGCGGGGCCAGCGGCGCTCACCGCACCCCTCCTCGTCGGAGCTGTCGCGACAATCGGCGACGCCGTCGCAGCGCCACGCGCCGGCCACGCACTCGCCGGAGCCGCACGGGAACTGCAGGGCGGGGCAGGGCGCCGGGGGGCGGGGCTTCCCGCACAGCTCCCTCCCCTGCGTCCTCCCCGCCCCGCAGTCGCGCCGCCCGTCTCAGCGCCACAGCGCGGGGATGCAGCGGCTGTCGCGACAGCGGAAGGCGGGGGCGGGGCAGGGCGGGGTGGGGGAGGGGCCGGGGGCCGGGGGAGGGGCGCAGCCCAGCTCGTCCCGCCCGTCGGGACAATCGCGGTCGCCGTCGCACTGGAAATGTCGCGACAGGCACGACAGGTCGCCGCACTGGAGGTGGTCGGGAGGGCACGGGGGGTGGGCTGGGAAGAAAAAAACCGGGGAAATATTTGAATAAAATTTGCATAAATTTGAATTAATTTGCATGAATCTGCATAAATTTGCACGAATTCGCTGGATCTAGATAAAGTTTAAAAAAACCAAATTAATCCAACAATTCACCCCGAAATAGCCCCAAATTAACCAAATTAATCCCCGAGAATAAAGGGGGGGGGGATAATAAGGACTAAATTTGAATAAATTCGAATAAATTAAAAGAAATGAAAATGAATTAAAAGAAAATGAAACAAATCAAGCGAACCCCCAAAAGTTCACCCCGAAATAGTCCAAAAGAACCCAAAAGAATTCGAAACCCCCAAAATTAAAATATTACCCTAAAATAACCCAAAATGGCCCAAAATGAACCAAATCAACCCCAAAAATGGGGGGAAATAATAGAAAAGAAATGAAATAAATTTAAATGAATTTTAATAACCCGAACATTTAAAACATTCCCCCAAAATAGCCCCAAATTAACCCAAAATAATCCCAAATAAACCCCCAAAATAGGGGAAAATAAAAAAAACTAAAATAAATTTAAAAATTAAAATATTCCCCCAAAATATCCCAAAATTTACCCCAAAACTGACCCAAAATAACCCGAAATGAACCCCGAAAACGAGGAGAAATAATAAAAAATAAAATAAATCAAAATAACCCAAAGTAGCCCAAAATTAACCCAAAAAATCCGGGGGAAAGGGTGAAAAATACCTCAAAATACCCCAAATATCACCCCAAAAATCAAAATATCCCCAATTTTGGGCGTTTTATTCCGATTTTTTGGGGCTTTTTCCCTTTTACCCCACTTTGGGATATTTTATCCCCATTTCTGTGGGTTTTATCCCAATTTTGAGGTATTTTTTCACTATTTTGGGGTTTTTATCCCCATTTGGGGATTTCCGCTCCAACTTTGAAACTTCCGCTCAAAACTCGGAGTTTGACCCCAACTTTTAGGGCGGTTCCATTTCTGATTTCTGACCATTTTTGATCCCATTTTTTTACTCCCTCTCCCATTTTCGGGCTCTTTTCTCTCATTTTTATGGTTTTCCCCTCATTTTTGGGGTTTTTATTCCGATTTTTTGGGGTTTTTATTCCGATTTTTTTTCCCCATTCCGGCCCCACCCGGGCGCGCCCTCCCCGCGCGCCGCGCTCTGATTGGCTGCCTCAAGCCACGCCCCCGCGGGTGGCCAGTCTGAGCTCAGCCAATCAGAAACGCGTCCGCCGAGGGGCGGGGCGAGGCGCGCGCGCTGATTGGTTCTTTTAGGGCTGGGTGGGGCTGGGTGGGCGTGGCCTCCGCTCAGGTGGGGCGGGGCCGCGACACGTGGGGGGGACCCGGGGCGGATTTTGGGGGGTCCTGGGGGGGGATTTTGGGGGCTCCGGGCAGAATTTGGGGGTCCTGAGGGGTCTTGGGGGGGGTTGAGGGTCTCGGGGGATTTGAGGGGATTTTGGGGCGTCTTGGGAGGGATTTTTGGGGAGGTTTTGGGGGTCCCTCCTCCCCTCACCTGTGCTCGGTGCCGCCGCCGCCGCCGCTGCCAGGAGGAGCAGGAGGATCCCGGGGGTCCCGGGGGTCCCGGGTCCCATCCCGGCCGCTCCCGGTTCTGTTTTCGGTCCCGTCCCCCTTTTCCAACCGCGCTTCGGGAGCGGAGCCGGGGCTTGGAGAGATCCGGGAGCTCCGGGCAGATCCCGGTGCCGGTCCCGGTGCTGCTCCCGGTTCTGCTCCCGCTGCTTATCCCGGTACCGGACGCTCCCGGTGCCGATCCCGGTGCTGCTCCCGGTTCTGATCCCGGTGTTTAACCCGGTCCCGGTCGCTCCCGGTGTTAATCCCGGTTCTAAACCCGATGCCGGTTCTGGTGCTGCTCCCGGTGCTTATCCCGGTACCGAACGATCCCGTTCCCGGTCCCGCTCCCGATGCCGGACGATCCCGCTCCCGGTGCCGATCCCGGTTCTTGTCCCGATCCTGGTGCTTATCGCGGTGCTGCTCCCGGTGCCGATCCCGGTGCTTATCGCGGTGCCGGTCGCTCCCGGTGCCGGTTCTGATCCCGGTCCCGATCCCGGTCCCTCCCGGCGTCCCCGCGGCCGCGGCTCCGCTCGGGCCCCATTTAACGGGCGGGGGGCGGAGCCCGGGGCGTTCAAAAAGGGGGAGGGGAGGGAGGGAGGGGCGGGAAAACCGGGATGAAGGGAGGGAAACCGGGCAAGGAAACCGGGATAAAGGGAAACCGGGATAAAGGAAACCGGGATAGAGGAAACCGGGATAAAGGAAACCGGGATAAAGGGAGGGAAACCGGGATAAAGGGAGGGAAACCGGGCAAGGAAACCGGGCAAGGAAACCGGGATAAAGGGAGGGAAACCGGGCAAGGAAACCGAGATAAAGGAAACCGGGATAAAGGGAGGGAAACCGGGCAAGGAAACCGGGATAAAGGGAAACCGGGATAAAGGAAACCGGGATAAAGGAGGGAAACCGGGATAAAGGGAGGGAAACCGGGCAAGGAAACCGGGATAAAGGAAACCGGGAATGAGGGGAAGGGCGGGAAAAGAGGGAGGGAAACCGGGAAAGGAAACCGGGATAAAGGGAGGGAAACCGGGTGGGAAAATGGGGAATGAGGGAGGGGAAAAGCGGGAGGGAAAAGCGGGATAAAGGGAGGGAAAGCGGGAAAGGAAACCGGGAATGAAGGATGGGAAAAGGGAATGAGGGCGGAAAACCGGGACGGGAAACCGGGAATGGGGAGAGGGAAAACCGGGAATGAGGGAAGGGAAATCCGGGAATGAGGGAAGGGAAATCCGGGCTGAAGGGAGGAGAAGCGGGACAGGAGGGAAAAGCAGGAAGGAGAAAAATCCAGAATGAAGGGAGGAAATCCGGGAGAGAAACCCGGGCAAAAGGGGAGGAAATCCAGGTGGGAAAAGCCGGGAGAAAGGGAGGGGAAAGGAGGGAGGGGAAAGAGGCTCCATTCCCCGGGAACCCCAAAAACGCCTCCATGACCCCTCTGAAACCCCAAATTCCCGCCAGGGTGACCCCAAATCCCTGAAGTCACCCCAAAAGCTCCTCTGGAACCCCAAATCCCCAATTTCCACCCCCCCCCCACGGTGACCCCAAAATCCCAAAAGTCGCCCCAAAAACCCCAAATTCCCCCCCCCCCTCCCTTGATTAATTCATTCATTAATTCTGGACTCGGCTCCCGTTGGATTAATTAATTTATTAATTAATTCTCGACCGTTGGGAATCCAGGGACAGCGACAGCGCCGGGGGAGGGGGCGGGGCAGGGGTGGGGGCGGGGCCAGGACAGCCCAAGGGGATTTAGGACCATCCAGGAGAACCCAAGGCTGAGCTCAGCTGGTCCGGGATGGGTTTGGGATGGTCCGAGAGGATTTGGGATCATCCAGGATGGGTTTGGGATGGTCCGAGAGGATTTAGGATGATCCAAGAGGATTTAGGATCATCCAGGATGGGTTTAGGATGATCCAAGAGGATTTAGGACCAACCCAGGATGGTCTGGACCATCCAAATTTGGGACAATCTGGACCTGGGACCACCTGGACCAACCCAGGCCAACCCAGGACCACTCGGGCTGATCCAGGATGGATTTAGGACCAACCCAGGATGGATTTAGGATGGTCCAAGAGGATTTAGGACCATCCAGGATGGTCTGGATCGATCTGGACCACCCAAATTTGGGACAACCTGGGACCACCTGGACCAACCCAGGATGGATTTAGGATCATCCAGGATGGGTTTAGGATGGTCCAAGAGGATTTAGGACCAACCCAGGATGGTCTGGACCATCCAAATTTGGGACAATCTGGACCTGGGACCACCTGGACCAACCCAGGCCAATCCAGGACCACTCGGGCTGATCCAGGATGGATTTAGGATGGTCCAAGAGGATTTAGGACCATCCAGGATGGTCTGGATCAATCTGGACCATCCAAATTTGAAACAATCTGGACTTGGGACAACCTGGGACCACCTGGGACCACCTGGACCAATCCAGGACCACTCGGGCTGATCCAGGATGGATTTGGGATGGTCCAAGAGGATTTAGGATGGTCCGAGAGGATTTAGGACCATCCAGGATGGTCTGGATCAATCTGGACCACCCAAATTTGGGACAATCTGGACCTGGGACCACCTGGACCAACCCAGGCCAATCCAGGACCACCTGGGCTGATCCAGGATGGATTTAGGACCAACCCAGGATGGATTTAGGATGGTCCAAGAGGATTTAGGACCATCCAGGATGGTCTGGATCAATCTGGACCATCCAGGACCATCCAAATTTGGAACAATCTGGACTTGGGACAACCTGGGACCACCTGGACCAACCCAGGACCACTCGGGCTGATCCAGGATGTATTTGGGATGGTCCAAGGGGATTTGGGATGGTCCGAGAGGATTTAGGACCAACCCAGGATGGATTTAGGATGATCCAGGATGGATTTAGGATGGTCCAAGAGGATTTAGGACCATCCAGGATGGTCTGGACCATCCAGATTCGGGACAATCTGGACCTGGGACCACCTGGGACCACCCAGGCCAATCCAGGACCACCTGGGCTGATCCAGGATGTATTTGGGATGGTCCAAGGGGATTTGGGATGGTCCGAGAGGATTTAGGACCAACCCAGGATGGATTTAGGATGGTCCGAGAGGATTTAGGATGGTCCGAGAGGATTTAGGACCAACCCAGGATGGTCTGGACCATCCAGATTCGGGACAATCTGGACCTGGGACCACCCAGGCCAATCCAGGACCACCTGGGCTGACCCCGGTATAAATACGGGCTGGGTTTGGGGGTTTTTTTTTGAGGTTTTTTGGGGATTTTCAGGATTTTTGGGAATTCCGGCGTCGCTGCCGTCAGAGCTACGGGGGGGAGGGGAATTTTTGGGGATTTTTGGGGGTTTCCTGGGGGATTTTTTGGGGTTTCTCGGAGTTCTGGAGCCGTGGAATGTTCGGGGTTCAGTCGTCCTCGGTGCCGCTGCCGGAGCGATCCTGGGGAGGGATTTGGGGTCAGGATTTGGGATTTGGGGTCGGGATTTGGGATTTGGGGGGTTTGGAGTCAGGATTTGGGATTTGGGGTCAGGATTTGGGGTTGGGATTTGGGATTTGGGGTCGGGATTTGGGGTCAGGATTTGGGGTTTCAGGATTTGGGATTTGGGGTCAGGATTTGGGATTTGGGATTTGGGGTTGGGATTTGGGGGGTTTGGAGTTAGGATTTGGGGGGTTTGGGGTCGGGATTTGGGATTTGGGGGATTTGGGATTTGGGGTTGGGATTTGGGGGGTTTGGAGTCAGGATTTGGGGGGTTTGGGGTTGGGATTTGGGGTTTCAGGATTTGGGATCGGGATTTGGGATTTGGAGGGTTCAGGATGGGATTCGGGGGGTTCAGGATTTGGGGTCAGGATTTGGGGGGGAGTCAGGATGGGATTTTGGGGTCACTGCAGGATTTGGGATTCGGGGTCAGGGTTCGGGGTCAGGGCTCGGGGTCGGGGTTCGGGGTCAGGATTTGGGGTCAGGGTTCGGGGTCGGGGTTCGGGGTCAGGATTCGAGGTCGGGGTTCGGGGTCAGGGTTCGGGGTCGGGGTTCGGGGTCAGGATTCGAGGTCGGGGTTCGAGGTCGGGGTTCGGGGTCGGGGTTCGGGGTCGGGGGGGTTGGGGTCAGGGTTCGGGGTCAGGGTTCGGGGTCGGGGTTCGGGGTCGGGATTTGGGATTCGGGGTCAGGGTTCGGGGTCAGGGTTCGGGGTCAGGATTTGGGGTCGGGGTTCGGGGTCGGGGTTCGGGGTCAGGGTTCGGGGTCAGGATTCGAGGTCAGGGTTCGGGATCAGGATTTGGGATTTGGGGTCAGGGTTCGGGGTCAGGGTTCGGGGTCAGGGTTCGGGGTCAGGGGTCAGGGGTCGGGGTTCGGGGTCTCACCTCCTCCTGCCGTCCGGGCTCTCGTGAATCCGCTCAGGAGGGGTTTAGGGCCCCGCCCCGCGCCGGCCCGCCCTTACGCGTTCGGAACCTTCTCCTTGCGGCCCAGGCGGATCTTCACCTTCACCGAGCGCGCTGCGGGCACAGCCCGGGCTCCATCCCAATCCCATCGATCCCACCCCATGGATCCCATCCCAATCCCATCGATCCCATCGATCCCACCCCATGGATCCCATCCCATGGATCCCATCGATCCCATTGATCCCATGGATCCCATGGATCCCATCGATCCCATGGATCCCATCGATCCCACCCCATGGATCCCATCCCAATCCCATCGATCCCATCGATCCCACCCCATGGATCCCATCGATCCCATTGATCCCACCATGGATCCCATTGATCCCATTGATCCCACCCCATGGATCCCATCCCAATCCCATCGATCCCATGGATCCCATGGGATCCCACTGATCCCACCCCATGGATCCCATCGTTGATCCCATCGATCCCACCCCATGGATCCCATCCCATGGATCCCATCGATCCCATTGATCCCACCCCATGGATCCCATCGATCCCATTGATCCCACCCCATGGATCCCATCCCAATCCCATCGATCCCATGGATCCCATGGATCCCATGGATCCCATTGATCCCACCCCATGGATCCCATCGATCCCATTGATCCCATCCCATCGATCCCACCCCATGGATCCCATCCCAATCCCATCGATCCCATGGATCCCATGGATCCCATTGATCCCACCCCATGGATCCCATCGATCCCATTGATCCCATCCCATCGATCCCACCCCATGGATCCCATCCCAATCCCATCGATCCCATTGATCCCACCCCATGGATCCCATCGATCCCATCCCGATCCCATCGATCCCATTGATCCCATCCCATTGATCCTATTGATTCCATCCCATCAATCTGATCGATCCCACTGATCCCACTGACCCCATCCCATTAATCCCATTGTTTCCATCCCATTGATCCCATCAATCCCAATGATCCCACCCACTGATCCCATCAATCGCATTGATCCCATCGATCCTATTGATCCCATCGATCCTATTGATCCCATCCCATTGATCCCATTGATCCTACTGATCCCATCCCATGGATCCCATTGATCCCATCCCATTGATCCCATCGATCCCATTGATCCCATCCCATCCAATCCCAATAATCCCACCCCATGGATCCCATTGATCCCATTGATCCCATCCAATCCCAATAATCCCATCCCATTGATCCCATCCCATCAATCCCATTGATCCCATCCCATTGATCCCATCAATCCCATCGATCCCATTGATCCCATCCAATCCCACTAATCCCATCCCATTGATCCCATCAATCCCATCGATCCCATTGATCCCCCCCATGGATCCCATTGATCCCATCAATCCCACTGATCCCCCCCATGGATCCCATTGATCCCATCAATCCCATCGATCCCATCCAATCCCAATAATCCCATCCCACTGATCCCATTGATCCCACTGATCCCATCGATCCCATTGATCCCATTCCACTGCTCCTATTGATCCCATTGATCCCATCCCATCGATCCCATTGATCCCATCAATCCCACTGATCCCATTCCACTGATCCTATTGATCCCATTGATCCCTCCCATTGATCCCATTCCACTGATCCCACCATTGATCCCATCCCACCAATCCTATCAATCCCATTGATCCCATTCCACTGATCATACTGATCCCATTGATCCCATCCAATCCCAATAATCCCATCCCATTGATCCCATTGATCCCACTGATCCCATGGATCCCCCCGATCCCCAGGACCCCATCCGCAGGCGCACCCTCGGACTCGGAGCCTTCCTCCTCGCCCTCCTCCTCCTCCTCGCTCTCCTCGCCGTCGCTCTCCTCCTCCTTCTCCACCTTCTGCCGCACGCTGGTGAACACCGACTGCAGCACGATGGAGTCCTCGTAGATCTGCGGGGACACGGCGGGCGCCCGTGGTCAGTCTCGGTCAGTCTTGGTCACCCGTGGTCAGTCTTGATCAGTCTTGGTCAGTCTTGGTCGGTCATGGTCGGTCATGGTCGGTCATGGTCAGTCTTGGTCAGTCTTGGTCAGTCTTGGTCACCGGTGGTCAGTCTTGGTCAGTCTTGGTCACCCATGGTCAGTCTTGGTCAGTCTTGGTCAGTCTTGGTCAGTCATGGTCAGTCTTGGTCACCCATGGTCAATCATGGTCACTCATGGTCAGTCTTGGTCACCCATGGTCAGTCTTGGTCAGTCTTGGTCACTCACGGTCAATCATGGTCACTCATGGTCAGTCTCGGTCACTCATGGTCAGTCTTGGTCACTCATGGTCATCCCTGGTCACTCACAGTCACTCACGGTCAATCATGGTCACTCATGGTCAGTCATGGTCACCCACGGTCATCCCTGGTCACTCATGGTCAGTCTTGGTCAGTCATGGTCACTCATGGTCATCCCTGGTCAGTCATGGTCAGTTCTGGTCAGTCTTGGTCAGTTCCGGTCATCCATGGTCAGTTCTGGTCATCCATGGTCATCCCTAGTCACTCATGGTCACTCATGGTCAGTCTTGATCTTTCCTGGTCACTCATGGTCACTTCTGGTCACTCATGGTCACTTCTGGTCATCCCTGGTCACTCCTGGTCACCCCTTGATCACTCCTGGTCATCCCTGGTCACTCCTGGACATTCCTGGCCAACCCAGGTGCCACCCCAGGCTGTCCCACCCCAGGTTGTCCCACCCCAGGCTGTCCCACCCCAGGTTGTCCCACCCCAGGTTGTCCCACCCCAGGCTGTCCCACCCCAGGTTGTCCTACCAGGGACCCCTCCAGGTTGAAGGTCTGCGCGTTCTGGCACAGCAGCATCACGTCCTTCTCCAGGTCGTTCAGGCTCCGGTACTTGTGGTTCCGGATCCGCTCCTGGGCGGGAGGAACCGGCGTCAGGGTGGACCCCAGGAGATCCAGGTGGACCCCGGCAGAACCTCCAGGAACCTCAAGGAACCTCCAGGATCCCCAGACCCACCAGGATCCACTGGTGGACCCCAGTAGGCCCCGGTGGATCCTGGTGGGCCCCAATGGATCCTGGTGGACCCCAGTGGATCCAAGGAGATCCTGGTGGACCCCAGTAGGCCCTGGTGGGCCCCAGTGGATCTAAGAAGATCCTGGTAGACCCCATTGGATCTAGGTGGACCCCAGTGGATCTAGGTGGACCCCAGTGGATCCAAGGAGATCCTGGTAGACCCCATTGGATCCTGGTGGATCCCAATAGATCTTGGTGGATTCTGGTGGACCCTGGTGGGCCCCAGGAGATCCTGAAGGGACCCCAGGAGATCCTGATGGACCCCAGTGGACCCTGGTGGGCCCCAGTGGATCCTGGTGGACCCCAGTGGACCCTGGTGGGCCCCAGTGGATCCTGGTGGACCCCAGTGGATCCTGGTGGGCCCCAGGAGATCCTGGTGGATTCTGGTGGACCCCAGGAGATCCTGAAGGACCCCAGTGGATCCTGGTGGGCCCCAGGAGATCCTGGTGGATTCTGGTGGACCCCAGGAGATCCTGAAGGACCCCAGGAGATCCTGATGGGCCCCAGTGGACCCTGGTGGACCCCAGTGGATCCTGTGGGTACCTTGATCTTCTTGAAGTCCACGGGCTTGCGGATGAGCTCGTAGTACTCGGGGAGCTCCTTGCGGGACGGCAGCTGGATGAAGACCTCGCTCAGCTGCCGCCCGCTGCTGCTGCGGGGGGACACGGGCGTCAGCGGGGCCTTCCTCACCACCACCATCATCATCATCATCATCATCATCATCATCCTTATCATCATCTCACTGTCCTCACCCTCATCATCTCATCATCAGCGCATTGTCCTCATCATCTCATCCTCACCACCATCATCCTCATCATCTCATAAACAGGCGTCAGGGGAGGCCTTCCTCACCACCATCATCATCATCTCATAAATGGGTGTCAGGGGAGGCCTTCCTCACCACCATCATCATCATCATCATCATCATCATCATCCTCATCATCATCTCACCGTCCTCACCCTCATCATCCTCATCATCTCATCATCAGCGCATTGTCCTCATCATCTCATCCTCACCACCATCATCCTCATCCTCATCATCTCATAAACAGGCGTCAGGGGAGGCCTTCCTCACCACCATCATCATCATCTCATAAATGGGTGTCAGGGGAGGCCTTCCTCACCACCATCATCATCATCATCATCATCATCATCATCATCATCATCATCATCATCATCATCATCATCATCCTCATCATCATCTCACCGTCCTCACCCTCATCATCCTCATCATCTCATCATCAGCGCATTGTCCTCATCATCTCATCCTCACCACCATCATCCTCATCCTCATCATCATCATCGCATTGTCAGGGGAGGCCTTCCTCACCACCATCATCATCATCTCATTGTCCTCACCCTCATCATCCTCATCATCTCATCATCATCATCAGCGCATTGTCCTCATCATCTCATCCTCCCCACCACCATCATCCTCATCATCATCTCACCGTCCTCACCCTCATCATCCTCACCACCATCATCATCCTCATCATCATCTCATCGTCCTCACCCTCATCACCATCATCATCCTCATCATCTCATTGTCCTTGCCCTCATCATCATCATCTCATTGTCCTCATCATCATCATCATCATCCTCATCACCATCATCATCCTCACCCTCATCATCCTCACCACCATCATCATCTCATTGTCCTCATCATCATCATCACTCATCCTCACCACCATCATCATCCTCATCATCCTCATCACCATCAGCACGTTATCCTCATCATCTCATCCTCACCACCACCATCATCATCATCATCCTCATCATCATCTCACCATCTTCACCCTCATCATCCTCATCATCTCATCATCATCATCATCCTCATTATCATCTCATTGTCTTCACCCTCATCATCATCACCATCATCATCCTCATCATCTCATCGTCTTCACCCTCATCACCATCATCGTCATCATCATCGTCATCCTCATCATCTCATCATCATTATCACCATCACCAGCCCATTGTCCTCATCATCATCCTCATCCTCGTCCTCTTCTTCATCCTCGTGCTCATCCTTGTCATGTCATCATCCCAGCATCCTCATCCTCATCATTCCATCATCCTCATCCTCATCATTCCAGCATCATCATTCTCATTGTCGTTCTCATCCTCGTCTTCATCCTCATTGTCCCATCACCATCATCATCATCCTCCTTCCCATCCCACCACTCTCCTCCCACCGATCCCCTCCCGTGGGTCCCATCCCGGATCTCATCCCAATCCTCTCAGATCCACCTTGTGTCCTCCACGGCTCCCCAGGAACCTCCAGGAACATCTGGAACCTCCACCACCAGGTGTCCTCCTCACCTGTCCTTGTACTTGATGACAGCCAGGACCACCTGGGACCTCCCACCATCACCTGGACCCCCCCAGGAACCTTCAGGAACCTCCAGCAACCTTCAGAACCTCCAGGAACCTCATGGAACCTCCAGGCCCACCTGGAACCTCCAGACCCACCTGGAACCTCCAGACCCACCTAGAACCTCCAGGAACCTCATGGAACCTCCAGACCCACCTAGAACCTCCAGGAACCTCATGGAACCTCCAGACCCACCTGGAACCTCCAGACCCACCTAGAACCTCCAGACCCACCTAGAACCTCCAGGAACCTCATGGAACCTCCAGACCCACCTGGAACCTCCAGGCCCACCTGGAACCTCCACCGCCAGGTGTCCTCCTCACCTGTCCTTGTACTTGATGACGGCGTCCACGATCTTGCGCATCTTGCGGGTCAGGGGCGGTGGGTTTGGGGACAGCTTCTCGGCCGGGGGCCGCCCCCGTTTCTTCTGCTTCCGAATCTCCTCGTCCTTGTCGCGGCTCCGGGCGCCCGCCGGGGGTCCCGGGGGTCCCTCGGGCTCCCGCTTGCGCTTGCGAGAGGACTTCTTCTGGCGGACCTCCTCCTCGATCTCCTCCAGGGTGCCCTCCTCGATGGCCTGGGGGGGAGCCAAAGGGATTTAGGATCATCCCAATCCCAAAGGATTTGGGATCTACAGGGGTTTGGGGTCTAGAGGGGTTTGGGATCATCCCAATCCAAAGGACTTCTTCTGGCGGACCTCCTCCTCGATCTCCTCCAGGGTGCCCTCCTCCATGGCCTGGGGAGGAGCCAAAGGGATTTGGGATCCACAGGGGTTTGGGATCCAAAGGGGTTTGGGATCCATGGGGTGGGGGAGCCAAAGGGATTTGGGATCATCCCAATCCAAAGGACTTCTTCTGGCGGACCTCCTCCTCGGTGCCCTCCTCGATGGCCTGGGGGGAGCCAAAGGGATTTGGGATCCAAAGGGGTTTGGGATCCAAAGGGGTTTGGGATCTACAGGGGTTTGGGATCCAAAGGGGTTTGGGATCCATGGGACGGTGGAGCCCAAGGGATTGGAGTCCGCCCAATCCTTCTGGTGGGCCTCCTCCTCGATGGCCTTGGGGGGAGCCAAAGGGATTTGGGATCCTTGGGACCGGAGATGCTTGGGATTTAGGATCCTTGGGATTGGGGATCCTTGGGATTGGGGATCCTTGGGATTTAGGATCCAAAGGGATTTAGGATCCAAAGGGATTTAGGATCCTTGGGACTGCAGATCCTTGGGGCGGTGGATCTACAGGGACTTGGGACCCACAGTGATTGAGGAACCGCAGGGATTTGGGACTGGAGATCCTTGGGGTGGTGGATCCACAGGAACTTGGGATCTACAGGGACTGGAGATCCTTGGGATTGCGATCCCCAGGGATTTGGGCTCCTTGGGACTGGGGATCCTTGGGATTTGGGATCCTTGGGATTGGGGATCCACAGTGATTTGGGATCCTTGGGACTGGAGATCCTTGGGATTTGGGATCATCCTAATCCAGAGGATCTGGGGGTCCTCAGATTTGAGATCCCCAGGGATTTGGGCTCCTTGGGACTGGAGATCCTTGGGATGGGATCCACAGGGATTTGGGATCCCAGGTGATTTAAGCTCCTCACCACGACTCTCCCACCCCCACCAAGTGCCACCACCAGGTGCCACCACCCGGTGCCACCACCCGGTGCCACCACCAGGTGCCACCACCCAGATGGCACCACCAGGTGCCACCACCAGATGCCACCACCAGATGCCACCATCAGGTGCCACCACCAGATGCCACCATCAGGTGCCACCATCAGGTGCCACCACCAGGTGCCACCACCCAGATACCACCACCAGATGCCACCATCAGGTGCCACCACCAGATGCCACCATCAGGTGCCACCATCAGGTGCCACCACCAGGTGCCACCACCCAGATACCACCACCAGATGCCACCACCAGGTGCCACCACCAGATGCCACCATCAGGTGCCACCACCCAGATGCCACCATCAGGTGCCACCACCAGGTGCCACCAGCCGCCAGGTGAGGTCCCACCTTGAGCCACTGCTTCTCGGTCAGCGAGTCGCTGTAATCGACCTCCTTGCGGTGCCGGGAGCCGCGGCCGAACATCTTCTCCTCCTCCTCCTCGCAGGTGAGGCGCTCGACCTCGGCGTCGTCCTTGAGGATCCACGACGGGAGCTCGTCCTCCTCCATCAGCCGCGGCTTCCGCTTGGGGTTCCGCGCCTCCTCCCGCCGGCGGTCCAGGTCCATGCGCTGGCCGGGCGGGCGGGAAGGGGTTAATGGGGTGGGATGGGGACATCTGAGGTGGGATGGGGACATCTGAGGTGGGAATGGGGACATCTGAGGTGGGACTGGGGTGAGGGAACATCTGAGGTGGGATTGGGGTGAGGGAACATCTGAGGTGGGGCTGGGGACATCTGAGGTGGGGCTGGGGACATCTGAGGTGGGATTGGGGACATCTGAGGTGGGGCTGGGGACATCTGAGGTGGGACCGGGGACATCTGAGGTGGGATTGGGGATATCTGAGGTGGGGTTGGGGACATCTGAGGTGGGACTGGGGATATCTGTAGTGGCATTGGGGTGAGAGAACATCTGAGGTGGGACTGGGGACATCTGAGGTGGGATTGGGGATATCTGAGGTGGGACTGGGGACATCTGAGGTGGGATTGGGGACATCTGAGGTGGGACTGGGGACATCTGAGGTGGGGCTGGGGACATCTGAGGTGGGACTGGGGACATCTGAGGTGGGGTTGGGGTGAGAGAACATCTGAGGTGGGACTGGAGCTATCTGAGGTGGGGCTGGGGACATCTGAGGTGGGGCTGGGGACATCTGAGGTGGGGCTGGGGACATCTGAGGTGGGATTGGGGACATCTGAGGTGGGACTGGGGACATCTGAGGTGGGATTGGGGACATCTGAGGTGGGGCTGGGGACATCTGAGGTGGATTGGGGTGGGGAACATTGAGGTGGACTGGGGACATCTGAGGTGGATTGGGGTGGGAACATCTGAGGTGGGGTTGGGGACATCTGAGGTGGGACTGGGGACATCTGAGGTGGGGTTGGGGACATCTGAGGTGGGACCGGGGACATCTGAGGTGGGACTGGGGACATCTGAGGTGGGATTGGGGACATCTGAGGTGGGATTGGGGACATCTGAGGTGGGATTGGGGTGAGGGAACATCTGAGGTGGGGCTGGGGATATCTAAGGTGGGATCGGAACCATCCAAGGTGGGATTGGGGTTTGGGATGGGGATTGGGGCCATCTGAGGTGGGACTGGGGTTTGGGATGGATCTTCTGAGGGGATCAGGACCATCTGAGGTGGGATGGGGTGAGGAAACATCTGAGGTGGGATCGGGGGTATCTGGAAGTGGGATGGGATTTCTCCTGCTCATCTTCCTCCTCTTCCTCCTCATCTCCTCCTCCTCTTCCTCGGGAGATCTTCCTCCTCTCTCATCTCCACCTCCTCTTCCTCACCCCCTGCTCCACTCTCCTCCTCATGACACCTTCCCCGTCTCCTCTTCCTCTCCATCTCCTCCTCTGCTCACAACATCCTCATCTCCTCTTCCTCTTCCTCAGGAGATCTTCCTCCTCTCCCATCTCCTCTTCCTCCTCATCTCCTGTTCCTCTCCTCATCTCCTCTTCCTCTTTCTCAGGAGATGTTCCTCTTCTCCTCTCCCTCCTCCTCCTCATCTCCTCCTCCCGTCCTTCCTCATCTCCTCCTCCTCTTGTCCTTCCTCCTCCTCCTCTTCCTCGGGAGATCTTCCTCCTCTCCCATCTCCTCCTCCCATCCCTCCTCCCGTCCTTCCTCCTCATGTCCTCCTCCTCTTCCTCAGGAGATTTTCCTCCTCTCCCATCTCCTCTTCCTCCTCATCTCCTCCTCCTCTTCCTCAGGAGATCTTCTTCTTCTCCTCTCCCATCTCCTCCTCCTCCTCTCCATCTCCTCCTCATCTCCTCCTCCTCTTCCTCGGGAGATCTTCCTCCTCTCCCATCTCCTCCTCCTCCTCATCTCCTGTTCCTCTTCCTCATCTCCTCCTCTCCCTCCTCATCTCCTCCTCCTCTCCCATCTCCTCCTCCTCCTCCCGTCCTTCCTCCTCTTCCTCCTCATGTCCTCCTCCTCTTCCTCAGGAGATCTTCCTCTTCTCCTCTCCCATCTCCTCCTCCTCCTCCCGTCCTTCCTCCTCCTCCTCATCTCCTCCTCCTCTTCCTTGGGAAATCTTCCTCCTCTCCCATCTCCTCCTCCTCCTCCTCCTCATGTCCTCCTCCTCTTCCTCGAGAGATCTTCCTCCTCTCCCATCTCCTCTTCCTCCTCATCTCCTCCTCCTCTCCCATCTCCTTCTCCTCTTCCTTGGGAAATCTTCCTCCTCTCCCATCTCCTCTTCCTCCTCATCTCCTGTTCCTCTTCCTCATCTCCTCCTCCTCTTCCTCAGGAGATCTTCCTCCTCTCCCATCTCCTCCTCCTCCTGCCCTTCCTCCCCCTCCTCCTCCTCACCATGAAGAGGTCGAACTCCTCCTCGTGCCGGGCGATCATCTGGTTCACGGTTTCGTCGTCGGGCACCTCATCCTCCTCCTGAAAAACCCAAATTTGGGGCTTCACCCGCGGCCCCCGGGACCCCCGGGACCCCCCCGGCGCTCGGGGACCTCCTCGGGCCCCTTGCGGGGGCTTTTTTGGGGCGTTTTGAGCAATTTTGGGGTGTTAATGTTTTTTTTGGGCTCATTTTTGGGGGCTTTAAATGGGATTTTTTGCTCATTTTGGGGTGGTTTCAATGGGGTTTTTTTTTTGGGGTTTTTTTTGCTCATTTTTGAGGGGCTTTAATTGGGATTTTTTGCTCATTTTTGGGGGCATTAAATGGGATTTTTTGCTCATTTTGGGGTGGTTTCAATGGGGTTTTTGGTGGGGTTTTTTGCTCAATTTTGGGGGATTTTTAGGGGTTTTTTGCCCATTTTTGAGTGGTCTAAATTGGTTTTTTGCTTATTTTGGGATTCTTTGCTCATTTTTGGGGGCGTTAAATGGGATTTTTTGCTCATTTTTGGGTGGTTTCAATGGGGTTTTTTGGGGGGTTTTTGCTCAATTTTGGGTGATTTTTTGGGTTTTTTGCTCTTTTTGGGGGCTTTTATTGGGATTTTTTTCATTTTGGGTGGTTTCAATGGGGTTTTTTGGTTTTGCTCAATTTTGGGTGATTTTTTAGGTTTTTCTGAGTGGTCTAAATGGGTTTTTTGCTCATTTTTGGGGGCTTTAATTGGGATTTTTTGCTCATTTTGGGGTGGTTTCAATGGGGTTTTTGGTGGGGTTTTTTTGCTCAATTTTGGGGGCTTTAATTGGGATTTTTTGCTCATTTTTGGGGGCGTTAATTGGGATTTTTTGCTCATTTTTGTGGGCGTTAAATGGGATTTTTTTTCTCTTTTTTAGGTGGTTTCAATGGGGTTTTTTGCTCAATTTTGGGTGATTTTTTAGGGTTTTTTGGCCCATTTTTGAGTGGTCTAAATGGGTTTTTTTACTCATTTTTGGGTGCGTTAAATAGGATTTTTTTGCTCTCTTTTAGGTGGTTTCAATGGGGTTTTTGGTGAGGTTTTTTGGGTTTTTTTGTTCAATTTTGGGTGATTTTTTAGGGGGTTTTTTGCCCATTTTTGAGTGGTCTAAATGGTTTTTTTTTCTTACTTTTGGGGGCTTTAATTGGGATTTTTTGCTCATTTTTGGGGGCTTTAATTGGGATTTTTTGCTCATTTTTGGGTGGTTTCAATGGGGTTTTTGGGGGGGGTTTTTGGGGTTTTTTGCTCAATTTTGGGTGATTTTTTAGGGTTTTTCTGGGTTTTTTGCTCATTTTTGGGGGCGTTAATTGGGATTTTTTGCTCATTTTTGGGGGCGTTAAATGGGATTTTCTGCTCATTTTGGGTGGTTTCAATGGGGTTTTTGGTGGGGTTTTTTGGGGTTTTTTGTTCAATTTTGGGTGATTTTTTTAGGGTTTTTCTGGGGTTTTTTGCTCATTTTTGGGGGCTTTAATTGGGATTTTTTGCTCATTTTTGGGGGCGTTAAATGGGATTTTTTGCTCATTTTTGGGTGGTTTCAATGGGGTTTTTTGGGGGGGTTTTTGTTCTCAATTTTTTGTTGATTTTTGGGTGTTTTTTCTGAGTGGTCTAAATGGGTTTTTTGCTCATTTTTGGGGGCTTTAATTGGGATTTTTTTCTCATTTTTGGGGGCTTTAATTGGGATTTTTTTCTCATTTTTGGGGGGGTTTTAATGGGGGTTTTTTGCTCAATTTTGGGTGGTTTTAAGGTTTTTTGAGTGGTCTATGGGTTTTTTGCTCAATTTTGGGTGATTTTTTTAGGGTTTTTCTGGGTTTTTTGCTCATTTTTGGGGGCTTTAATTGGGATTTTTTGCTCATTTTTGGGTGGTTTCAATGGGGTTTTTGGTGGGGTGTTTTTGGGGTTTTTTGCTCAATTTTGGGTGATTTTTTTAGGGTTTTTCTGGGTTTTTTTGCTCATTTTTGGGTGATTTTAGTGGATATTTGAGCATTTTTGGGGTGGTTTAAATTCGGTTTTTTGGGTCACTCCAATGGTTTTTGTGCTCATTTTTGGGTGGTTTTGGTGGACTTTTTTTTGCTAATTTTTGGGTGGTTTCAATGGGTTTTTAATTTCATTTTTGGGTGGTTTAAGTGGAATTTTTTCTCGGTTTTGGGTGGTTTCATTGGGATTTTTTCCCCCCATTTTTGGGTGGTTTCAATGGGTTTTTGATCAGTTTTGGGTGGTTTAAATGAGGGGGTTTTTTGTTTTTTGCTCATTTTTGGGTGTTTTAAATGGGATTTTTTAATCATTTTTGGGTGGTTTTAGTGGGGTTCTTTGGATAGTTCCAATGGTTTTTTGCTCATTTTTGGGTGGTTTAAATGGGTTTTTTTGAGTGGTTTCAATGGTTTTTGGGCCCATTTTTGGGTGGTTTAAATATGGGTTTTTTTACCATTTTTGGGTGGTTTAAATTGAGTTTTTTTGCTCATTTTTCAGTTATTTTAATGCGTTTATAACTCATTTTTGGGTGGTTTTAGCAGATTTTTTTTTGCTTTTTTTTGTGTGGTTTCAATGAGATTTTTTTGCCCATTTTTGGCTGGATTCAATGGGGTTTTATTTCTTTTTTTTGGGTGGTTTTAGTGGATTTTTGCCCATTTTTGGGTCGTTTCGAGCGGTTTCAATGGGGTTTTTTTGCTCATTTTTAGGTGTTTTTGTAATTTTTCGTTAATTTTCAACGAAATTTTCTCATTTTTTGGTGGTTTCAATTTTTCTTTTATTCATTTTTCACTGCTTTAAGTATTTTTTTTTTACTTTTTTGGGTGGTTTCCATAGTTTTTATAATGTTTCTTTTCAATGGGGTTTTTTGCTCATTTTTGGGTGTTTTCAATGGGGTTTTTTTGCTTCTTTTCAATGTTTTTTCCCCTCAGTTTTGGGTGGTTTAAACAGAGTTTTTTCCCTCATTTTTGGGTTGTTTCAATGTTTTTTTTCACTTCTTTTTCCACTTTTTCCCGTATTTTTTACCCATTTTGAGGTGTTTTAATCCCCATTTCCTGTTTTTTTTTTTTTTACTATTCCAGCTCATTTCAGACTGGTTCTTTCTCAATTTGGGGCATTTTTAGCTGATTCTTTAATTTTTTGTCATTTTCAAGTCACTTTTTGCCTTTTTTAGGCGCTTTTTGTTCATCTGGGGTGGTTTCAATGCGATTTTAATTTTTCTCTTTTGCAGACATTTTTTTTTTTTTTTTTTTTTCTCCGCCTCATTTCGACTTTCAGGCAATTTCTTCTCATTTTTGGCCATTTTTAAGTCTTTTTTTGGCTGTTTTTAACTCGTTTTGCCTGGATTTGGGCCAATTTCTCTCCTTTTTTTGCATTTTCAGGTCATTTTCAACTCATTTCTGCCACTTTCAGGACATTTTGACCTCACTTTCACCCCTTTCAATCACCTTTTAATTCACTTTTCCAACTTCCAGGCTGATTTCTCCCCTTTTTTTGCATTTCCAGGTCGATTTTAACTGAATTTTGACATTTCCTCAGGTCTTTTTTTTTTGCTGCTTTTGGGCTGGTTCAAAATAATTTTTAACACTTTTCGTTCATTTTAATTCATTTTCCCCCCATTTCTGTCCCTTTCAAGCCATTTTCATCGCATTTTTGTCACTTTCAGGCTGGTTTAAAACAATTTTTGCCTTTTTCAGGACGTTACCACCGAATTTTTGGTGTTTTCAGCCCGGTTCTGACTCCTTTTTGGCCATTTCAGACCATTTAAATCTCAATTTTGACACTCTCAGGCTGCTTAAATCTCACTTTTGGTCCTTCCAATCCATTTCAATCCCACCTTTGGTCCTTCCAATCTGCTCAAATCTCAATTTTGACCACTTAAATCTCATTTTTGACCATTTAAATCTCAATTTTGACCACTTAAATCTCAATTTTGACCACTCAAATTTCATTTTTGACCATTTAAATCTCAATTTTGACCACTTAAATCTCAATTTTGACCACTCAAATCTCATTTTTGACCACTTAAATCTCATTTTTGGCCTTCCTAAGCCTTTTAAATCTCATTTTTTGGCCATTTCAAGCCATTTAAATCCCATTTTTGGCCACTTCAGGCCCTTCCAAGCCACTTCAATCTCACTTTTAGCTCTTCCAAGCTACTTAAATATCACTTTTGGACACATAAATCTCATTTTGGCCATTTAAATCTCATTTTGGCCCTTCCAAGCTACTTAAATCTCACTTTTGGCATTTTCAGCCCAGTCCTAACTCACTTTTGGCCATCTCAATCTCATTTTTGGCCATTTCAATCTCACTTTTAGCCCTTCCAATCCATTTCAATCTCATTTCTGGCCGTTTCAAACTATTTCAATCTCATTTTGGCCCTTCCACATTACATAAATCTCACTTTTGGCCATCTCAATCTCATTTCTGGCCATTTACACTCATTTTTGGCCATCTCAATCTCATTTTGGCCCTTCCAATACTTAAATCTCACTTTTGGCCATTTCAATCTCATTTCTGGCCCTTCCAAGCCATTTCCACGCTTTTGGCCATTTACATCTCATTTTTGGCCATTTCAATCTCATTTTTGGCCCTTCAAGATACTCAATCTCATTTTTGGCCATTTACATCTCACTTTTGGCACTTTCAGCCCAGTCCTAACTCACTTTTCGCCATTTAAATCTCACTTTTGGCCATTTAAATCTCATTTTTGGCCATTTACATCTCACTTTTGGCCATTTCAATCTCATTTTTAGCCCTTCCGAGCTACTTAAATCTCACTTTTGGCCATTTCAATTTGACTTTTGGCCCTTCCAAGCCATTTAGATCTCACTTTTGGCATTTTCAGCCCAGTCCTAACTCACTTTTGGCTATTTACATCTCATTTCTGGCCCTTCCAAGCCATTTAGATCTCAGTTTTGGCATTTTCAGACCAGTCTTAACTCACTTTTGGCCATTTACATCTCATTTTTAGCCCTTCCAATCCATTTCAATCTCATTTCTGGCCGTTTCAAACTATTTACATCTCATTTTCGGCCCTTCCACGTTACATAAATCTCATTTTTGGCCATCTCAATCTCATTTCTGGCCCTTCCAAGCCATTTCAATCTCATTTTTGGCCCTTCCACATTACATAAATCTCATTTTTCGCCATTTCAATCTCACTTTTGGCCATTTACATCTCACTTTTGGCCATTTCAATCTCACTTTTGGCCCTTCCAATCCATTTCAATCTCATTTCTGGCCGTTTCAAACTATTTCAATCTCATTTTCGGCCCTTCCACGTTACATAAATCTCACTTTTGGCCATTTCAATCTCATTTTTGGCCCTTCCAAGCTACTTAAATCTCACTTTTGCCATTTAAATCTCACTTTTGGCCATTTACATCTCATTTTTGGCCACGTGAATCTCATTTTTGGCCCTTCCAAGCCATTTCAATCTCACTTTTGGCCATCTCAATCTCATTTTTGGCCATCTCAATCTCACTTTTGGCCCTTCCAATCCATTTCAATCTCATTTCTGTCCGTTTCAAACTATTTCAATCTCATTTTCGGCCCTTCCACGTTACATAAATCTCACTTTTGGCCACCTCAATCTCATTTCTGGCCATTTACATCTCATTTTTGGCCATCTCAATCTCATTTTTGGCCCTTCCAAGCTACTTAAATCTCACTTTTGGCCATTTCAATCTCATTTCTGGCCCTTCCAAGCCATTTCAATCTCGCTTTTGGCCATTTACATCTCATTTTTGGCCATTTCAATCTCATTTTTGGCCCTTCCAAGATACTCCAATCTCATTTTTGGCCATTTACATCTCACTTTTGGCACTTTCAGCCCAGTCCTAACTCACTTTTCGCCATTTAAATCTCACTTTTGGCCATTTAAATCTCATTTTTGGCCATTTACATCTCACTTTTGGCCATTTCAATCTCATTTTTAGCCCTTCCGAGCTACTTAAATCTCACTTTTGGCCATTTCAATTTGACTTTTGGCCCTTCCAAGCCATTTAGATCTCACTTTTGGCATTTTCAGCCCAGTCCTAACTCACTTTTGGCTATTTACATCTCATTTCTGGCCCTTCCAAGCCATTTAGATCTCAGTTTTGGCATTTTCAGACCAGTCTTAACTCACTTTTGGCCATTTACATCTCATTTTTAGCCCTTCCAATCCATTTCAATCTCATTTCTGGCCGTTTCAAACTATTTACATCTCATTTTCGGCCCTTCCATGTTACATAAATCTCATTTTTGGCCATCTCAATCTCATTTCTGGCCCTTCCAAGCCATTTCAATCTCAATCTCATTTTTGGCCCTTCCGAGCTACTTAAATCTCATTTTTGGCCATTTACATCTCACTTTTGGCCATTTCAATCTCACTTTTAGCCCTTCCAATCCATTTCAATCTCATTTCTGTCCGTTTCAAACTATTTCAATCTCATTTTTGGCCCTTCCAAGATACTCCAATCTCATTTTTGGCCATTTACATCTCACTTTTGGCCATTTTCAATCTCACTTTTGGCCATTTACATCTCACTTTTAGCCCTTCCAATCCATTTCAATCTCATTTTTGGCCCTTCCACATTACATAAATCTCACTTTTGGCCATCTCAATCTCATTTTTGGCCATCTCAATCTCACTTTTGGCCATCTCAATCTCACTTTTGGCCATCTCAATCTCATTTTTGGCCATTTCAATCTCACTTCTGGCCCTTCCACGTCACACAAACCTCACTCTCGGCCGCTTCCCTGTCTGTCTGCCTGCCTGTCTGTCTGTCTGTCTGCCCCCAGAGCGCGTGCGGGTGCTGGCGGGAGGATTGAATGGGCGGTGGAGACTGAAGGGCCCCGCTCACCTTCAGAGGAGCTTCCTCCGCCTCCGCGCCCAGGCACAGGGAGGAGGCAGCGTGGGGGAAGCTGCCACTGCCCGCGCTCTGTCTGCTCTGTGGATAAACACAGGGATTCAGTCTCCAGGGCTGTCAATCCAGGGCCTTTTTTTTTTTTTTTTTTTTTTTTTTTTTTTTTTTTTTCTATTTTTGCTTTTATTTTTCTTTTTTTTTTTTTTTTTTGTCCCCCCCCAAAAAAAAAAAAATTTCCAAACAAGCTCCCTACTCTCGGGGTTGGTTTGTTTGTATATATATATTTTTAAAATTTTTTTTCTGTTTTGTTGAAATTTTTTTTTTTTTTGCTGCCTCCCAAAATTCTCTTTTTTTTTTTTTCGCTGACTCCTAAAAAAATTCTCTATTTTTTTTTTTTCCTCTGATCCCCTCCAATAAAACTCCCCCTGCTCTGGATTTTTTTTTTTTTTTTCCTTTTTTACCTCATCCTGCTCCTCGTGCTCCAGGATGGCCTGAAGGAAAGCCCTGCGCTCGTGGCTGGAGGATTTCTGGTCGAACATCCCGGCTTGGATCACTTTTTGGTCCACGTTGAGTTTGTATTTCGCCGCCGCCAGGATTTTTTCCTCCACGCTGCCGTGCGTTGAGCCGGTGCAGAGGCTGGGGAAGGGCTGATCCTCTGGGCCCCAAAATGCAGTGAGGCCTCAAGGTCCTGGGCTTGGAGGCCTGGGGGTTGGGGGGTAGCTGATAGCTCTGGTTGCCAAAACCAAAAATCCATTGATTTTCGCCTCAAAAGCAATTCCAAGGGGATCAGGCCGGAGGGGGTATATAGGGTCCCAAAATCCCGGTGATAGTCCTCAAAAATCCCTGGGCAAAATCTTTTTTCCCTCAAAAATCCAAATTGTAGAAGGAGGGGGGGGGGGAAGAAAGGGGAAGGGGGGGGTTGTCACTCCCAAAATCCTGGTTTTTCTCCTCAAAATCTGACCCCAAAATCTGCAGGAGTCCCCAAGGATGATGGAGATGCGGCAATGGGATCATCAAAGGGTCCCAAAATCCCTGGTTTTGTCCTCAAAAACTGCAGGGAATCAATCCCAAGGATGATGGGGGTGGTGATAGCTCTGGGCCACCAAAAATCCATTGATTGGCCTCAAAATTCATGGGGGGATGAAGCCTGAGGGGGTTAGGGGGTGATAGCTCAAAAATCCTGATTTTTTCCTCAAAAATCCAAATTTTGTCCTCAAAATCTGCAGGAGTTCCCAAGCATGATGGAGATGCGGCAATGGGGTCATCAAAGGGTCCCAAAATCCCTGGTTTTGTCCTCAAAATCTCTGGTTTTTTCCCTCAAAAATCTGCGGGAATTCTACAAGGATGATGGGAGTGAAGAAACGGGATCATCAGGATTGTGGGATGGTCAAAAGGTCCCAAAATCCCTGGTTTTGTCCTCAAAATCCTGATTTTCTCCTCAAAATCTGCAGGAGTTCCCAAGCATGATGGAGATGCGGCAATGGGATCATCAAAGGGTCCCAAAATCCCTGGTTTTGTCCTCAAAAACTGCAGGGAATCAATCCCAAGGATGATGGGGGTGGTGATAGCTCTGGGCACCAAAAATCAATTTATTTTCCTCAAAATTCATGGGGGGATGAAGCCTGAGGGGGTTAGGGGGTGATAGCTCAAAAATCCCTGGTTTTGGCCTCAAAAATCCAAATTTTGTCCTCAAAAATCCTGATTTTTTCCTCAAAAATCCTGGTTTTGTCCCCAAAAATCCAGGTTTTTTCCTCAAAAATCCCGATTTTGTCCTAAATATCCATGGGGACAACGTGGGATGAGCCCCTGAGGGATCTCCAAGGATCACAGGGATTCAAGAATGGGATTTTGGAGCTCCAAAATTCAAACTTTTAGCCTTAAAACTCGGGATGGACTCCAGGGGGGGGGGGGGCTCAAAAATCCTGAAGAATTTTGGGAATTTGGGAAATGGATCGGTGGGACCATGAAGGTCCTGGAGGAAACGGTCCCATTGGCCAAGAAGTGCCCAAAAAAGCTGATTTTAACCTCAAAAACATGACGGGAAAGGTGCGAGATGCACCACGAGGAGTTCGAGGATCTTCAAGGATTTGGAGAATTTGGGTTTTGATATCAATCTTCTATCACTTGATACCGATCTTTGATAATATATTGATATAATCTTCAATATTTTGATATCAAAACTTTAAAAATCACCAGGATTCTTGTGGGAAGGAGCAGCACTAGATGAGAGGTCCCAAAAAGCCCCATTTTTGGGATGGTCAGTTGGGTTTTGGGTCAATCAATTGGGTTTTGGGTCAGTCAGTTGGGTTTTGGGATGGTCAGTTGGGTTTTGGGATGGTCAGTTGGGTTTTGGGTCAATCAGTTGGGTTTTGGGTCAATCAGTTGGGTTTTGGGATGGTCAGTTGGGTTTGGGTCAATCCGTTGGGTTTTGGGTCAATCAGTTGGGTTTTGGGTCAATCAGTTGGGTTTTGGGTCAATCAGTTGGGTTTTGGGTTGGTCAGTTGGGTTTTGGGGCTGGTTCAGTTGGGTTTTGGGGCTCGTTCAGTTGGGTTTTGGGATGGTCAGTTGGGTTTTGGGATGGTCAGTTGGGTTTTGGGCTGGTCAGTTGGGTTTTGGGTCAATCAGTTGGGTTTTGGGATGGTCGGCTGGGTTTTGGGATGGTCAGTTGGGTTTTGGGATGGTCAGTTGAGTTTTGGGTCAATCAGTTGGGTTTTGGGGCTGGTTCATTGGGTTTTGGGATGGTCAGTTGGGTTTTGGGATGGTCAGTTGGGTTTTGGGGCTGGTTCATTGGGTTTTGGGGCTGGTTCATTGGGGTTTGGGATGGTCAGTTGGGTTTTGGGTCAGTCAGTTGGGTTTTGGGTCAATCAGTTGGGTTTTGGGGCTGGTTCATTGGGTTTTGGGATGGTCAGTTGGGTTTTGGGATGGTCAGTTGGGTTTTGGGTCGTTCAGTTGGGTTTGGGATGGTCAGTTGGGTTTTGGGTCAGTCAGTTGGGTTCTGGGTCAATCAGTTGGGTTTTGGGTCAATCAGTTGGGTTTTGGGGCTGGTTCATTGGGGTTTGGGTCGGTCAGTTGGGTTTTGGGTGGTCAGTTGGGTTCTGGGTCAGTCAGTTGGTTTGGGTCGGTCAGTCGGGTTCTGGGTTGATTTTTACGTCAATTTTTGGGTCGGTCGCCTTTTGCCTTGACTTTGGTGCCATTTTCCCACCGATCAAGCTCAGCTCCGTTTCACCCCGAGCTCTGCGCCTTCCCTTCTCCCGACACCCCCGGTTTCTGAGCTGCCTTTTGGGCCCACCTCCAACTCCTCGGGTCCGGCTGGAGGCCTCCCTGCGCCGGCCCTACCTGGTGCGGGTTCCAGTCGCTGTCGAAGATGATGACGGTGTCGGCCGACTGCAGGTTGAGGCCGAGGCCGCCGGCGCGCGTGCTCAGCAGGAAGATGAAATACTCGGAGCCGGGCTCGTTGAACGTCTTCAACAACATCCCCCGGTCCTCGGCCTTGGTGGTGCCTGGAACCCCACACGGGCGTCACCGCCGGCGCCGGAACCGGTTCCGGAAGGTTCCGTCGCGAAGGGGGTTCCCATTGGATTGAATTGAATTGGATTGCCAATCCCATTGGGATTGGTGGTTCCGGAAGGTTCCGGCGGGAAGGGGTTCCCATTGGATTGAGCTGGATTCCCATTCCCAATCCCAATGGAAGGTTCCGTTGGGAACGGGATTCCCATTGGATTGAATTGAATTGCCAATCCCATTGGGATCGGTGGTTCCAGAAGGTTCCGTCGGGAACGGGATTCCCATTGAATTCCCATTCCCAATCCCATAGGGATCAGTGGTTCCAGAAGGTTCCGTCGGGAAGGGGATTCCCACTGAATTCCCACTGAATTCCCACTGAATTCCCATTCCCAATCCCATTAGCAATGGGATTCCCATTGAATTCCCATTCCCAATCCCATTGGGATCGGTGGTTCCGGAAGGTTCCGTCGGGAAGGGGTCCCATGGTTGTTGATTGGATTCAATCCATTAATGGTGTTCGAAGGTTCCAGGGTTCATCCCAATCCCATTGGGATTGGTGGTTCCAGAAGGTTCCATCAGGAACGGGATTCCCATTGAATTCCTATTGAATTCCCATTCCCAATCCCATTAGGAATGGGATTCCCACTGAATTCCCACTGAATTCCAATTCCCAATCCCATTGGGAATGGTGGTTCCGGAAGGTTCCGTCGGGAAGGGGATTCCCATTGAATTCCCATTCCCAATCCCATAGGGATTGGTGGTTCCGGAAGGTTCCGTTGGGAACGGGATTCCCATTGAATTCCTATTGAATTCCTATTCCCAAACCCATTAGGAATGGGATTCCCATTAAATTGAGTTGAATTCCCATTGAATTCCCATTCCCAATCCCATTGGGATCGGTGGTTCCGGAAGGTTCCGTCGGGAACGGGATTCCCATTGACTTCCCAATTATTATCTACTATATATTCCCAATTATTATATATTTCCCAATTAATCCAACCAATTAATTTTTAGTCACATGGGAGCAGAATTATTGAGGCTGTTTTGGGGCCGTTTTGGGGACATTTTTGGGGACATCTGAGGGCCACGGGTGACATTTTGTGCTCTTAATCTGTGCTCATTTGACTTCTTGATATCAATCTTTTATCACTTGATATCAGTCTTTTATCACTTGTTATCAGTCTTCTATCACTTGATATCAGTAATTTTATCACTTGATATCAGTAATTTTATCACTTGATATCAGTAATTTTATCACTTGATATCAGTCTTTTATCACTTGATATCAGTCTTTGATAAGACATTGATAAAATCTTCAATATTTTGATATCGAACCTTAAAAAATATTGATATTGATCTTTGATATCATTGTATCAGTCTTGATCTTGGTATCTTTAATGCTGATCTTGATATAAACCTTGATATTGATCTTTTATTGGTATCTCAGTATCAATATATATCTTGCAATCCGGATATCGAGATATTGATCTTGTTATTGATCTGGATATCAATCTCTGTATCTTGATTTTGATCTTAGAATCCAGATATCAAGATATTGATATTTGAAATCTTGATGCCAATCTTGATATCAACCTTGATATCAATCTCATTATCGATCACACAATCCGGATACCAACATATTGATCTTTGTATTTATCAATATCTTATCTCACTTCTTCCCTTGATATCTACTTGGACGGAAATTAATCTCCTTATCTTCACACCTATTTTGATATCTCGACACCTTAGAGATTTATCTTCATATCTTGATGGTTTTATATTTTTTTATCTTGATATCTCCTCAATATCTTTCTGTCCATCCCAATATCTTCATTTTTTTTACATTTTGGGATTTTTTCTTGATATCTTGACCTTGAGCTCCACCTTGACCTCTGTCCCACCACCTCCTGGGGACACCAAATTGGGGATTTTTCCCAATTTTTTTCCCCAACTGGAGGGATTTTTCCAGATTTTTTTTCCCAACTGGGAATTTCCCAATTCCCAATCCATTGGGGGTGGATGGGGATTTTGGGGGAAAATTTGGGATGGATTGGGAAAATTGGAGATTTTTGGGGGTGTAGATCGGAAAAATTGGGGGTTTTGGGAGTGGATTGAAAAAATTGGGGAATTTGGGGATGGATTGGAGAAAATTGGGGATTTTGGGGGTGGACTGGGAAAATTGGGGATTTTGGGGGTTGATTGGGATTTTGGGGGAAAATTGGGGATTTTGGGGGTGGACTGGGAAAACTGGGGATTTTGGGGGTTGATTGGGATTTTGGGGGAAAATTGGGGATTCTGGGGGTGGATCCACCCCACCCCAGGGGCACTCACCATCCAGCCTGAGGTATTTGAAGCCACGATAAGCAAAATAATCCTCCATGATGGTCATCAAGGAGGTCATCTGGCAGAAGAGCAGCACCTTGTGGTTGGTGGCCCTGAGTTTGGGCAGGATCCGATCCAGGAGCTCAAATTTTCCAGAGGCTCGGTACAAATCCAGCCTGGAATGGACAAAAACGACCAAAATTGGAGGAAAAAAAAAAAAAAAGAGATTTGAGGTTGAAAATTTGGCGTTTCCTCCTGGTTTGGGATCATCTGTATTCATGAGGTGGGGATGGTTCATCTTCCACCTCTAGAAATCGGTTTGAGTTTGTGAATTCACGGATTTCATCGTTAATTCCAAAATTTGTCACTCACCCCTGCACGATCCCGCCCGTGAACCCCAAGTGCTCTGAGAAGGATTCCTGAAATGGAGAGGAGAAACTGTGACAAAAAGCAGCAGGAAATGCCCCAAAAAATCTGGAGCTGCCTTCAGGATCCCCAGCTCCCTCAGCAAGTTTGGGAGGAGGAGGATGGAGCTTTTTGGGTGGAAAACACAACGATGGAAGGTTGGGCCTGGTTTGGTTCATCTTTGTTGGGTTTAGCTCTGTTTGGGTTTATCCTGGTTTTGGTTTATCCCAGTTTTGTTGGGTTTAACCCTGTTGGGTTTAACCCAGTTGGGTTTAACCCTGTTTGGTTTAACCCTGTTGGGTTTAACCCAGTTGAGTTTAACCCTGTTGGGTTTAACCCTGTTGAGTTTAACCTTGTTGAGTTTAACCCTGTTGGGTTTAACCCTGTTGGGTTTAACCCTGTTGGGTTTAACCCTGTTGGGTTTATACCTTTTTTGGTTTATCCCTGGTTTTGGTTTATCCTGGTTTTGTTGGGTTTATCCCTATTTTTGTCCATCCCTGGCTTTCCTGGGTTTAACCCTGTTGGGTTTAACCCAGTTGGGTTTAACCCAGTTGAGTTTAACCCAGTTGGGTTTATCCCGTTGTTTTTTGGTTCATCCCTGGCTCTCCTGGGTTTAACCCTTCAGGATTTTTGCTTTTTTGGGTTTATCCCGTGTTTTTTTGGTTCATCCCTGGCTCTCCTGGGTTTAACCCTTCAGGGATTTTGCTTTTTTGGGTTTATCCCGTTTTTTTTTGGTTCATCCCTGGCTCTCCTGGGTTTAACCCTTCAGGATTTTTGCCTTTTCGGGTTCAGCCCCCCCGGCCCCACCTCGATGTGCTGGAACATGTAGGGGTGGTTGCAGATCTTGCGCAGCTGCATGATGGTGTTCATCAAGGTCTTGGTGCCTCCTTTGCCCTGCCAGGAACCATCCAGAAAATTAAAAATTAATTAGTTAACCCCCCCAGATTAATGCTGGGGGTAAAAAAACCCAAATTAATGCTGGGGTTAAAAAACCCAAATTAATGCTGGGGTTAAAAAGCCCAAATTAATGCTGGGGTTAAAAAACACAAATTAATTAATGCTGGGGTTAAAAAACCCGAATTAATTCTGGGTTCTTCCACTTATTCACCAGTCCAGAATTCCCAGGAATGTTTGGGATCATTGACTGGGAGTTGATGGCCCCAAAAAGGGGCTCAGAAACATTAAAATAAATAAAAAATGGATAAATAGATTGATTTAAATAATTTCACCCAACCCAACCACCTGCTCAAGCCAACCCAACCATCGGTTCAACCCAACCAAACCCAACCCAACCAATGGTTCAACCCAACCCAACCACCCGTTCAACCCAATCCAAGCACCTCCTCAACCCAATGCAATCATTGGTTGGGTTCAACCCAACCACCTGTTCAACCCAACCATCGGTTCAACCCAACCCAACCTCCTGCTCAACCCAACCCAACCACCTGCTCAACCCAACCATTGGTTCAACCCAACCCAACCACCTGCTCAACCCAACCCAACCACCTGCTCAACCCAACCCAACCATTGGTTCAACCCAACCCAACCACCTCCTCAACCCAACGCAATCATTGGTTGGGTTCAACCCAATCACCTGTTCAACCCAACCATTGGTTCAACCCAACCCAACCTCCTGCTCAACCCAACCCAACCATCGGTTCAACCCAACCCAACCCAACCCAACCCCAGAGTGGAGACCAAGCCATGCCCAGCATTCCCAAATTCCCAGATCCAGACCTTCTTGTCCTTCTCGGAGCCGTCGGTGAGGAGGACGCCCTTGGCCTGCATGTGCCGGTACAGGACGCGCTGCAGCGCCGACATGTCGCACTTGATGACGTACTCCACCTGCCAGGAGACAACCATTGGTTCAACCCAACCCAAGCACCTGCTCAACACAACCCAACCCAACCATTGGTTCAACCCAACCCAACCATCCGCTCAACCCAACCCAACCATTGGTTCAACCCAACCCAACCATTGGTTCAACCCAACCCAAGCACCTGCTCAACACAACCCCACGGGATCCAACCCAAGCACCTGCTCAACCCAACCCAACACAGAGGGATCCAACCCAAGTATCGATTCAACCCAACCCAACCATTGGTTGAACCCAACCCAACCATCTGCTCAATCCAACCCAACTATCGGTTCAACCCAATCCAACCTCCCACCCAATCCAACCCAACCCAACCCAACCCAACCATCTGCTCAACTGAACCCAAGCACCTACTCAACCCAACCCAACCATCTGCTCAACCCAACCCAACCACTGGTTCAACCCAACCCAACCCCCTGCTCAACCCAACCCAACCCAACCCAACCATCTGCTCAACCCAAAAATCTGCTCAACCCAACTCAAAAAACCTGCTCAGCCCATCCGAACCCAACCATTGGTTCAACCCAACCCAACCACTGGTTCAACCCAACCCAACCCCCTGCTCAACCCAACCCAACCCCTGCTCAACCCAACCCAACCCAACCCAACCCAACCATCTGCTCAACCCAAAAATCTGCTCAACCCAACTCAAAAACCCTGCTCAGCCCATCTGAACCCAACCATTGGTTCAACCCAACCCAACCACTGGTTCAACCCAACCCAACCACTGGTTCAACCCAACCCAACCATTGGTTCAACCCAACCCAACCCCCTGCTCAACCCAACCCAACCCAACCCAACCATCTGCTCAACCCAACTCAAAAAACCTGCTCAACCCAACCCAACCCAACCCAACCATCTGATCAACCCAACCCAACCCAACCCATTGATGATTCTGGATTGGGATGAAGCTCCATGTCCATCTCCCAGGATGGGTTAAGACCAGGATGGACCCCCCACCAGTGGTCTCCAGGGATGGGGACCCTCCAGTGTCACCTTTTCTGGGAGCTGAGCCTCCACCTCCTTCTTGAGGCGCCGCAGCAGGAAGGGCCGCAGCACCTTGTGGAGACGGCGGATGATGAGGATTGTCTCCTCCTCGTTCAGGTCCACCTGGAGTTGGCACCAGGAGCAGGAATTGTCATCAGAAATGGAAGTGGATGCACTCTCCCAATATCCCAAAACACTCCAAGAACCTCCTGAGCCCCAAATCCGAGTGGGATGCCACCTCCCAGAGCTCCTGAACCATCCCAACTTCTCCAGATCCATCAAAGACACCGATCCACCTCCCAGAGCTCCTGAACCATCCCAACTTCTCCAGATCCATCAAAGACACCGATCCACCTCCCAGAGCTCCTGAACCACCCCAACTTCTCCAGATCCATCAAAGACACCGATCCACCTCCCAGAGCTCCAGAACCATCCCAACTTCTCCAGATCCATTACAGACACTGATCCACCTTCAACATCTCCATCAAAGACACTGATCCACCTCCCAGAGCTCCTGAACCATCCCAACTTCTCCAGATCCATTACAGACACCGATCCACCTCCCAGAGCTCCAGAACCATCCCAACTTCTCCAGATCCATCAAAGACACCGATCCACCTCCCAGAGCTCCAGAACCATCCCAACTTCTCCAGATCCATTACAGACACTGATCCACCTCCCAGAGCTCCAGAACCATCCCAACTTCTCCAGATCCATCAAAGACACTGATCCACCTCCCAGAGCTCCAGAACCATCCCAACTTCTCCAGATCCATTACAGACACTGATCCACCTCCCAGAGCTCCAGAACCATCCCAACTTCTCCAGATCCATCAAAGACACTGATCCACCTCCCAGAGCTCCAGAACCATCCCAACTTCTCCATATCCATCAAAGACACTGATCCACCTCCCAGAGCTCCAGAACCATCCCAACTTCTCCAGATCCATCAGAGACACCGATCCACCTCCCAGAGCTCCAGAACCATCCCAACTTCTCCAGATCCATCAAAGACACTGATCCACTTCCAGCTTCTCCAGATCCATTCCAGACACCGATCCCCCTCCAGGAACCCTCCCAACCCTCCCAGACCCATCACGACCAACCTCAAACCCACCTCCAGCACCCCCCCACCATCTCCCTGTCCCCCCCTTTTTTCCAGCACCTTCTCGCCGGTCATGGCGAAGGGCGCGTTGAACCACTGCTCGAAGGTGCTGCAGCTCTTGAAGATGGTGGGCAGCAGGAAGTTGAGGAGGGCCCAGAGCTCCGGGAGTTTGTTCTGGAGGGGGGTCCCGGTGAGGAGAAGCCGCCGTGGGGCCACGTAGTGGGTGTTGAGGACCTGGGTCAGCTTGCAGTGGTGGTTCTTCATGCGGTGGCCTTCGTCCACGATCATGTACTTCCAACGGATCTGGGGGGAACAGGAGAAACGGAGAAGAACATCTCAGGTGGGCACCAGCCATAAATGGTTTTAGCAGAATGTTGGAAGAATTTTGGAAGAATTTTGGAAGAGTTTTGGAAGAGTTTTGGAAGAATTTTAGAAGAATTTTAGAAGAATTTTAGAAGAATTTTGGAAGAATTTTGGAAGAATTTTGGAAGAATTTTGGAAGAATTTTGGAAGAAGTTTGGCAGAATTTTGGCAGAATTTTCTCAGGACCTTCTGGAATTCAACCCAATTCAACCCAACCTTCTGGAATTAATGGAGGTTACTAAGGAAAAGCGGATAAAATAAGAAAGAAACTCAAAAAATAGGGAAAAAAATTTCAAAAAGTAAGAAAAAAACCTCAAAAAATAAGAAAAAACCTCAAAAACTAAGAAAAAACCTCAAAAAATAAGAAAAAACCTCAAAAAATAAGAAAAAACCTCAAAAAATAAGGAAAAAACCCTCAAAAATTAAGAAAGAAGAAGCTGAGAAACCCAATTTAGGCCTCAATTCTTCTTCTACTTCCTTCCACCTCTATTCCATTTTTTAGGTTCTACGCTCTGAGAACTTTCCACCAACCGTAAATATCGGAATTTGTCAAAATTTCATCTTTGCCAACATCTCGCCAGCAGGGAAGAAACTGGGAAAACCTCTGGATGAAGAGCTCACCTTGGCCAGGATGTGCTTGTCCTTGATGATGTACTCGTAGGTGGTGAGGAGAACGTTGAATTTTCCGCTCCGGAGCTGCGGGACGAAGGCGCGGCGCGCCGCCGGAGAGCCCTGGGACAATTCCAACCGGGAACGTCAGAATTCCCAGGAAAATGGGGGCTTATCCAAAAAGGGGAGGAGGTTTTGGGGTCTCCTGATGCAGAGGAACGAGCGAAAACGGGATTTTTGGGGATTTTTGTGATTTTTCACGGATTTTCATGGATTTTTGTGGATTTGGAGGTCCAACCCATTTGGATTTGGAATTCCCAGAAAAATGGGGGGTTATCCAAAAAGGGGAGGAGGTTTTGGGGTCTCCTGATGCAGAGGAACGAGCAAAAATTTGGGGATTTTTGGGGATTCTCATGGATTTGGAGCTGGGACCCAAGGGCAGCTTCCTCCAGAGCAGGAAGAGGAAAATGGAGGCTTGGAATGGAAATGGAATCCAAGGAAATGGAATTCAATAATTGAATCCAAGGAATTAATCCAAGGAATTAATCCAAGGAAATGGAATTTCAAGAAAAAAATCAAGATACAAAATAATCAAGAATAACCAAATGAATCCAATAATTAATTCAAAAGATCCAAGGAAATTCAATCAAGGAATTAATCCAAAATGAACCAAGAATGAATCCAAAATGAAATGAATTAATCCAAGAATAAAATCCAAGAATCAATCAAGAAAATGGAATCCAAGGAAGAATGGAATGAATAATGAATCAAGAATCAAGAAAGATCAAGAAATTCAAGGAATCCAAGACTAAATCAAAAAGGAAAAGAACCAAGGATAATCCAGGAATTAATCCAAGGAATTGAATCAATGAATAGAATTAATCCAACAAATTAATCCAACAAATTAATCCAACGAATCAATCCAAGAAAATGGAATCCAAGGAATGAAACCCATGGAATGAATCCAATGAATTAATCCAAGGAATCAATCCAAGGAAAAGGGATCCAAGGAAATTCAATCCAAGGAATTAATCCAAGGAAACTAAATCCAAGGAATAAATCCAAGGAATGAACCCAAGGAATGAACCCAAGGAAATGAACCCCAAGGAAACGGAACCCAAGGAAACGGAACCCAAGGAAACGGAACCCAAGGAATGAATCCAAGGAATTAATCCAAGGAAATGGAATCCAAGGAATGAATCCAAGGAATTAATCCAAGGAAATGGAATCCAAGGAATGAATCCAATGTTTTAATCCAAGGAACAAACCCAAGGAATTCGACCCTTACCTTGTAGGAGACCTTGACCACGGACGGGGCCCACTTGTCGAACTCGTAGGCCCAGTTGGACAAAGTCCTGCGGGGAAAGACAGACGGAAAAAGGGCGGGAATTTTGGGAATTTTGGTTCTCCACATGGAAAAAGGGTGGGAATTTTGGGAATTTTGGTTCTCCACATGGAAAAAGGGCGGGAATTTTGGTTCTCCGGGCACTCACGAGAGCGGGACGATGATGAGGAAGGGGCCGTTGATCCTCTTGTGCTCCATGAGGTACGTGATGAGGGCGATGGTCTGGATGGTCTTGCCCAGGCCCATCTCGTCGGCCAAGATCCCGTTGAGGTTGTTGTTGTAGAGGGACACCAACCACTCCAGGCCTTTGATCTGTGGGAATGGAGATCCAGCTCCAGATGCCACCTCAGATCTCCATCCAGCTTCTCAATTCCATTGTCCTACCTCAGATCTTCATCCCACACTGCATCCAGCCCCATATCAACCTCAGATCTTCATCCAGCTCCAGATCCTACCTCAGATCTTCATCGATCTCCTCAATCCCACCTCAGATCTTCATCCATCTCCAGATCCCACCTCAGATCTTCATCCCACGTTGCATCCAGATCCATATCCCACCTCAGATCTTCATCCAGATCCTATATCCCACCTCAGATCTCCATCCATCTCCAGATCCCACCTCAGATCTTCATCCAGCTCCTCAATCGCATTGTCCCACCTCAGATCTTCATCCCACACTGCATCCAGCCCCATATCTACCTCAGATCTTCATCCAGCTCCTCAATCCCACCTCAGATCTCCATCCAGCTCCAGATCCACCTCAGATCTTCATCCAACCCCATATCCCACCTCAGATCTTCATCCATCTCCAGATCCACCTAAGATCTCCATCCAGCTCCAGATCCCACCTCAGATCTTCATCCCACACTGCATCCAACTCCATATCCACCTCAGATCTCCATCCATCTCCAGATCCACCTCAGATCTTCATCCAGCCCCATATCCCACCTCAGATCTTCATCCCATACTGGATCCATCTCCAGATCCACCTCAGATCTCCATCCATCTCCAGATCCACCTCAGATCTCCATCCATCTCCAGATCCACCTCGGATCTCCATCCATCTCCAGATCCACCTCAGATCTTCATCCAGCCCCATATCCCACCTCAGATCTCCATCCCATACTGGATCCATCTCCAGATCCACCTCGGATCTCCATCCATCTCCAGATCCCACCATTTTCTCCCCACATCTCCACACCTGGTACTGCTTGAGGACGCCGTTGACCATCAGGGCCGACTGCTTGTCCACGCGCTCGGTGACGGCGTGAGCCACGGCGTAGTAGGACTGGAGACCCCGCGCCAGCGCCTGGGACACGCCGTACTCGTCGTCCACGTCCTGCTTGGCGTTCCTGCCCGGAAAAACGGGGTGAAAAACTGGGATAATGGGTCAGGGACCAGCCGGGAATGGGGGAAATGGGGGAAAAATGGGATCAAGGGTCATGGAGAGGAAGAGGAGGAAGAGGGGAAGAAGAGGAAGAGAGGAAGAAGAAGAGGAAGGAGAGGAAGAAGGAGAAGAAGGAGGAGAAGGAGAACATGGAGAAGGAGAAGAAGGAGGAGAAGGAGGAGAAGGAAGAGAAGGAGGAGAAGGAGGAGAAGGAGGAGAAGGGAGGAGAAGGGAGAAGGAGGAAAGAGGAAGGAGGAGAAGGAGGAGAAGGAGAAGATGGAGGAGAAGGAGGAGAAGGAGGAGAAGGAGAAGAAGGAGGAGAAGGAGAAGGAGGAGAAGAAGGAGAGAAGGAGAAGAAGAAGAAGGAGAAGAAGGAGAAGAAGCAGAAGAAGGAGAAGAAGGAGAAGAAGGAGAAGAAGGAGAAGAAGGAGAAGAAGGAGAAAAAGACGAAAAAGAAAAAAAAGAAGAAGAAGGAGACGAAGAAGACAAAGAAGAGGAAGAAGAAGAGGAAGAGAGGAAGAAGAGGAAGAGGAAGGAGGGAGGAAGGCTCACTCGATGATGTGTCGGGCGTCCACCTCCGAGACGTCGTCGCTGTCAGGATCTGGAATTTTCTTCTTCTCCTCCACGGGCAGCGCCGGCTGGGCGGTTGAGGCTGCTCCTCCTCCTCCTCCTGGGGAGAAAAAAATCAAATTTCAGTTAAAAATGTAAAAGAAAAAAAAAAAAAAAAAGGGAATGCTGAGATTATGGGGGTGAAGTTAATTAAAAGGGTGTGAGATCAATAAAATATTTTCTTTTCCAATTCTGCCCCATTTTATTTCCCAATTCTGCCTTCCTCACCTCCTCCTCCTCCTCGGAGCCGCTCTCTTCGCTGTCGGAGCGCGGGGCCACCTCGTAGCTGGAGGGAAAATGGGAATTTTCCAGAACATGGAATTGGCTCTGGAATTCCCAGTGTTCCCAGTGCTCCCAGTATCCCCAGTTTACCCCGGGTTCATCTCCAGCCAGGCCTCCAGCTGCCCGGCCTTGGGCGCGTCGGTTCCCGTCAGGATTTTGCCGCTCTCCACGTGGATCACCTTCACCGGGAGGTCGCTCATCTGGCTGGTCTCATCCAGGGGCTGGGAATGCCAGGGGAAATCCTCAAAAATTCCCAAAATTCCCCCCAAAAAATCCTCCCCGGATTGGGAATTTTCAACCCAAAAATTCCCCCCGGATTGGGAGAGAGAATTCTTGAAAATTCCCGAAATTCACCCAAAAATCCCCCCCCCCACCAGGATTCTGATTGGAAATTCTCAAAAATTCCAAAATAAAACCAAAAACCAAAATGCTCCAGGATTGGGAATTCTCAAGAATTCCCCAAAAATCCCCCCCAGATTGGGAATTCTCAGCCCAAACAATTCCCCCCAGGTTAGGATTGGGAATTCTCAGCCCCAAAAAATCTCCCCAGATTGGGACTGGGAATTCTCAAAAATCCCCCCAGGATTGGGATTGGGAATTCTCGAAAATTCCCAAAATTCCCCCCAAAAAATCCTCTCCAGATTGGGAATTTTCAGCCTAAAAAATTCCCCCTGGATTGGGAATTCTCCAAAATTCCCCAAAATTCCCCCAAAATCCCCCAGGATTGGGGTAAGCCCGGACTCACCTCCCCATCAGGGCCGATGGCTGGAGCCTGTCCCTCGGCGTTCTCTGCCTTCTGTGGGGACAACGGGAGGAGGAGGATGAAGGAGAGGAAGAGGAGAAGGAGAAGAAGAAAAAATGGAAGGAGATGAAGGGTGGGAAGGAAGAAAATGAGAGGAGAAAAGGAAGGAGGAGGGAGGAGGAGAGGAGAAGGAGAGAGAAGGAGAAGGAGAAGAAGGAGAAGAAGGAGAAGGAGGAGAAGGAGGAGAAGAGGAGAAGGAGGAGAAGGAGGAGAAGGAAAAGAAGAAGGAAAAGAAGAAGGAAAAGAAGAAGGAAAAGAAGAAGAAGGAAAAAGAAGAAGGAAAAGAAGAAGAAGAAAAGAAGAAGAAGGAAAAGAAGAAGAAGGAAAAGAAGAAGAAGGAAAAGAAGAAGAAGGTGAAGGAGAAGGAGGAGGAGGAGAAGAAAGAGAAGAAGGAGAAGGAGGAAAAAAGGATGGAAAGGAGAAGTAAAAAGGGAAGGAGACAAAGGGTGGGAAGGAAGAAAAGGAGAGGAGAAAAGGAAGAAGAAGAAGGAGAAGAAGAAGAAAAAATGGAAGGAGAGGAGGAGGAAGAAGGAGATGAGACAGAAGAGGAAGAAGAAAAAATAGGATGGGAAGGAGAAGAAAAAAATGGAACGAGACAAAAGGTGGGAAGGAAGAAAAGGAAGGAGAAGAGAGAAAAAGAGCAAAGAGAAGAAAGGAAGGAAAGAGAGAAACGAGGAAGAGGAGGAGGAGGAAGGAGATGAAGTCAGCCTGGGCAGCCCAGCCCTGGCACTGCCTCCAGACACCCTCCTGGCCTTCCTCCCTTGTCCCACCTTCTTCTTCTTCTTCTTCTTCTTCTCCTTGGCCACCTGGGCTGCCTTGTGCTGCCTCACCAGCTCGGTCAGGTTGGCCACATACTCGTCGGTCTGCTGCAGCAGGTAGGCCAGGCGCTTGTCCTTCTTCTGGTCGATGAGCTTGCGGTAGCCTTCCTCATCCTCGGCCTGCCCGGGGGGAGAAACAGCTCAGGGACCTTCCTCATCCTCACCCTCAAGTGAGAAACAGCTCAGGAACTGTCCTCATCCTCAGGGGAGAAACAGCTCAGGGACCATCCTCATCCTCATCCTCACCCTCAGCCTCATCCCCATCCCCTTCCTCATCCTCGGCCTGCCCGGGGGGAGAAACAGCTCAGGGACCATCCTCATCCTCACCCTCAAGTGAAAACAGCTCAGGAACTGTCCTCATCCTCAGGGGAGAAACAGCTCAGGAACTGTCCTCATCCTCATCCTCATCCTCATCCTCATCCTCATCCTCATCCTCGGCCTGCCCGGGGGGAGAAACAGCTCAGGGACCATCCTCATCCTCATCCTCAGCCTCATCCTCAAGTGAGAAACAGCTCAGGAACCATCCTCATCCTCATCCTCACCCTCAGCCTCATCCCCATCCCCTTCCTCATCCTCGGCCGCCCCGGGGGGAGAAACAGCTCAGGGACCATCCTCATCCTCATCCTCAGGGGAGAAACAGCTCAGGAACCATCCTCATCCTCATCCTCAGCCTCATCCTGCCCATCCACCCATCCAACCACTCGACACTGTCCATCCATCCATCCAACCACTGGACATTGTCCATCCATCCATCCATCCATCCATCCATCCATCCATCGGACACTGTCCAACCATCCATCCATCCAACCACTGGACACTGTCCATCCATCCATCCATCCATCCAACCATTCCATCCAACCACTGGACATTGTCCATCCATCCATCCATCCAACCATTGGACACTGTCCAACCATCCATCTATCCATCCATCCATCCATCCAACCACTGGACATTGTCCATCCCCATCCATCCATCCATCCATCCATCCATCCATCCAACCACTGGACATTGTCCATCCATCCATCCATCCATCCATCCAACCATCCATCCATCCATCCAACCACTGGACACTGTCCATCCATCCATCCAACCACTGGACATTGTCCATCCATCCATCCATCCATCCATCCATCCATCCATCCATCCATCCACCATTGGACACTGTCCAACCATCCATCCATCCATCCATCCAACCATTGGACACTGTCCAACCATCCATCCATCCAACCACTGGACATTGTCCATCCATCCATCCATCCATCCATCCATCCATCCATCCATCCAACCACTGGACATTGTCCAACCATCCATCCATCCATCCATCCATCCATCCAACCACTGGACACTGTCCAACCATCCATCCATCCATCCATCCAACCATTGGACACTGTCCAACCATCCATCCATCCAACCACTGGACATTGTCCATCCATCCATCCATCCATCCATCCATCCATCCATCCATCCATCCATCCAACCACTGGACATTGTCCATCCATCCATCCATCCATCCATCCATCCATCCATCCATCCATCCAACCACTGACATTGTCCATCCATCCATCCATCCACCACCATCCATCCACCATCCACCACCAACCACTGGACATTGTCCATCCATCCATCCATCCATCCATCCATCCATCCATCCATCCAACCACTGGACATTGTCCATCCATCCATCCATCCATCCATCCATCCATCCATTGGACACTGTCCAACCATCCATCCATCCAACCATTGGACACTGTCCATCCATCCATCCATCCATCCATCCATCCATCCATCCATCCATCCATCCAACAGCTGGACCCTTCCCACCCCTCCAACCATCCCGGATCTCCTCCAACCTTCCACCAGATGGACACATCCCCACCTTACCACCACCCACCAAACCTCCTCATGAAAAACTCGACAGCCTCACCCACCAACATTGACCAGACCTTTCCCACCACACAGCCCTGAAGGCCACCACTGCTGGACCACCGACCACCCCCTGCTCCTGTCCACCCACCCCGACCCCGCCTGTCTGTCCCGGTGTCCCACCATGAGCCTCCTCATCCTCTCCTTCTTCTCGATGCGCTCGTTCTCCTTCTTCTGCTCTCGCTCGGTGTTGGCGATGGTAGGTGGCCACGGCCTTGGTCAGCTTCTGGATCTTTCCGCTGACGCTCCGGTGGTACTCCTTGAAGTCCTTGGCGTGCTGCAGGATGCTGTTGAGGTATTCCTGTGGGCAAGGAGGAGGACACGGAGGTCAGCGTGGTGGGGTTGGCAGGAGAAGGTGGAGTGAAGGAGATGGAGGGGTTGGATGGAAGAGAGAGGTGGGAATTGGAGGGTTCTACTGGTCAGTGGAGGGTTCTACTGGTCAGTAGAGGGTTCTGATGGTCAGGAGAGGGTCCTGATGGTCAGGAGAGGGTTCTGATGGTCAGGAGAGGGTTCTGATGGTCAGGAGAGGGTCCCAGAAGACACTGTATGATCCCAGTGGTCAGTACAGGATCCTAATAGTCAGGAGGGGGTTCTGATGGTCAGCAGAAGGTCTTAATGGTCAGCAGAGTATCCCAGAAGACATTGTATGGTCCCAGTGGTCAGCAGAGGTTTTAGTGTTTGTTAGAGGTTCTTATTAACATCAAAAGGGTCCCCCCACCCTTTTTTTTTTCCCCCTGTTCCCAGAGGTCCTGGTCAGTAGAGGGTCCCAATGGTCAGTAGAGGGTCCCAATGGTCAGCAGAAGGTCCCAATGGTCAATAGCAGAAGGTCCCAATGGTCAGCAGAAGGTTCCAATGGCCATCATACAACCCCAACAGCCATCAAGTTGTCCCAAATCCCACTGAACGTTCCCAACAACCACCACCAAACCTTTGACCACCACCAACCACCACCCAGAGCCAACCTCCGACCGCCAAACCAGGTAATTCCCTGAAATCCCTGGAATTCCCTGCCCCAAATTCCCAGGAAAGCCCCGACCTGGTGCTTCTGCCGGCGCTTCCTCTCCTGCTCGATCTTCTGCTGCTTCTCCAGCTTCTCGGTGATCCTGGCCTCGCGCAGCGACCGCCGCTTGCTGCGCTTGTAGGCCTTGGCGTTGAGCGCCGTCTCCAGCGCCGTGTCGCGCCGCATGCACACCACCACCTCCTGGCGCAGCTGCAACCCCCAAAAAAACCAGCCCTGAGGTCGTTTTGGGGGCCACCAGAACGTGCCTGCCCCCAAATCTGGGTTTTTTGGGGAGCCACCACCATAACGTTCCTGTTCCCAAGTCCTGGCGTTCTGGGAGCCACCACCACGAAGTTCCTGCTCCCAAATCTTGGGGGTTTTTTTTTAGGAGCCGCCCCAAGGTTCCTGCTCCCAAATTTTGGTTTTTTTGGGAGTCACCACCACAATGTTCCTCCTCCCGAATCCTGATTCTTTTTGGGGCCACCATCACAACGCTCCTGCTCCCAAATCCTGGTGGTGTCCCCAGTGCTCCTGACGCAGCTGGAACCCCCAAAAAACCATCCCTGAGGTCATTTTGGGGGCCATCAGAATGTGCCTGCACCCAAATCTGGGTTTTTTTAGGAGCCACCACATGATTCCCGCTCCCAAATTTTGGGTTTTTTTGGGACCCACCACCACAACGTTCCTGCTCCCAAATCCTGATTTTTATGGGAGCCACCACCACAATGACTACAACCTTCCTGCTCCCAAATCTTGGTTTTTTTTTTTGGAGCCACCACCCCAAGGTTCCTGCTCCCAAATCCTGGATTTTTTGAGAGCCACCCCAAGGTTCCTGGTCCCAAATCCAGCTCTCACCTGGCGCTGGAAGTTGAGCAGCCTCAGAGCCTTGAGCTCGATGGTGGCTTTGGTCCTCAGGTCTCCGGCCAAGGAGCCGGGGAGGTTCTCCAGCTCCTGGATGCGGTGGGCGATGCGGGCTTGGAGCCTGTGGAGGAGGAGGAGGAGGAAGAGGAAGGATTTGGGGGTGAGTTCAGCTCATAATCCCCGTTGGGAAGAGTGTGGGAGGAGGGTGGGAGTGTTGGGAAGTCGCTTCCAGAATTTTGGGATGAGTTGGGATGGGATGGAGAAGAAAAAAAGGAAGGAGATGAAGGGCGGGAAGGAGGAAAGGAGAGGAGGAGGAAGGAGAGGAAGAGGAAGAGGAAGAAGGAAAAAGGGTGAGAAGGAGAAGAAAAAAGAGGAGACAGAAGGAGGAAGGAGAAGAAAAGGAAGAGGAAGAAAGAGAGGAATGGAGAAGAGGACAAGGAAGGCTCCAGAAGGTCTCGTGAAGAAGGGAAGAAAGAGAGAAATGGAGAAGGAGAGGAGCTGGAAGCGCCCAGAAGGTCTCATGAAGAAAGGAAGAAAAGAAAGAAAAAGAAAAGAAAGAAAAGAAAGAAAAGAAAGAAAAGAAAGAAAAGAAAGAAAGGAAGAAAAGAAAGAAAAGAAAGAAAGGAAGAAAAGAAAGAAAGAAATGAAGAAGAGGAGGTAGAAGAACCCAGAAGGTCTCATGAAGAAAGAAGGAGAGAAATGAAGAAGAAGAGAAGGAGGAAGGTCTCGTGAAGAAGGGAGGAGAGAAAGTGAGAAACGAAGAAGAGGAGGAGCTGGAAGGGCCCAGAAGGTCTCGTGAAGAAGGGAAGAAAGAAGGAGAGAAATGAAGGAGGAGGTAGAAGGTCCCAGAAGCTCTCCTGAATGAAGAAGGCACCCCGCCCAACCCAGGCGCGGCCGTACCTGTACTCCCTCTCCTGCAGGATCTCCACGGGGTCGAGCCCGCGCGGTTTCTGGATGGGCGTGATCCGGTTCTGCTTGGGGTGCATGGGCAGCGCCGGCGGCGCCGGCTGCCCCGGCGAGGGCGGAGGGGGCCCGGGCGACGCCCGGCGGCACGCGGGGGCACCGGGGACCGGCGGCCCGCGGGGGAGGCGGCAGCAGCTTCTGGGGGGCCCCGCCCGGGGCGGCCGCCGACAGCGGCCCTGCGGGGGAAAAAACGGGAATTTGGGGAATTACGGCCACGGGTAGAGGTGGGGGTTTGGGGGTTAAAATTTCACCACAAAAAAAAAAGTAAAAAAGTGAATTATTTGGGCAGGAATTAAGATGAATTCTACAAAAAATTGGAATTTCTGACTTGGAATGAGTTTGTGGAGAAATTCGTCCTAATTTCACCCAAAATTATGAGGAAATCGACCCTAAATCCCCCCAAAAATTCTAACTATTTGGTCAACGGCGGCCCTGCGGGAAAAAAGGGAATTTTGGGATTTCCAGACGTGGGTATGGGTGAGGTTTTTCTGGGGGTTTGGGGTGCAAATTTCACCAAAAAAAACTAATTGTTTGGTGAGAAATTAAGATGGATTGTACAAAAATTGGAATTTCTGACTTGGAATGAGCTTGTGGAGAAATTCATCCCAAGTTTCCCCAAAACTCCTGGAAATCGACCTTAAATCCTAAAAATCCAATTATTTGGCTGGAAGTCAGCCCCAAATTCCCCAAATTTTCAGAAAATGAAGCACAATTCCCTAAAAATCTCCAAATTCCCTAAAAAAAAATCCAAATATTTATCTTGGAATGAACACAGGCAGCTCCAGCATGAAACTTAAATCACGCTCACAAAATTCCAGCCCCAGTCCCAGGATTTTAACCAGGAATTTTCTCCCATTCCCACCCTCCCAGAGCTGAGAAATTTGGGGTGAATTCGCAGAGATTGGGTGAAATTTGGGTCTTACCTTCAGGCCAGGGTTTGGGGGGGCCCCCGGGGGGCTGTCCCGGCATTCCGGGGGGAACTCCTGAGGGTCCAGGAGGGGGCATGTTGGGCCCTCCTATTCCTGAAAATTGCCAAAAATTAGGAAAAAAACTGGGGAAAAAAAGGGACAAAACTCCCCACAGATCCCTCAGGACAGAACAAGGACAAACTCCTCACAGATCCCAGGATGGGAATAGATGGAGACCCCCATAGATCCCAGGATGGAATGGGACAAACTCCCCACAGATCCCAGGACAGAACGGGACAAACTCCTCACAGATCCCAGGATGGAATGGGACAAACTCCTCACAGATCCCAGGACAGAACGGGACAAACTCCTCACAGATCCCAGGACAGAACGGGACAAACTCCTCACAGATCCAGTGAACAACAACCAGACAGACGGGACAAACTCCTCACAACCCAGGACAGAACGGGACAAACTCCTCACAGATCCCAGGATGGGAATAGATGGAGACCCCCATAGATCCCAGGATGGAACGGGACAAACTCCTCACAGATCCCAGGACGGAACGGGACAAACTCCTCACAGATCCCAGGATGGAACGGGACAAACTCCTCACAGACCCCAGGACAGAACGGGACAAACTCCTCACAGATCCCAGGACAGAACGGGACAAACTCCTCACAGATCCCTCAGGACAAAACCAGATGAGCTCCCCACAAATCCCCCAGGACAGAACAAGGACAAACTCCGCACAGATCCCAGGACAGAACAAGGACAAGCTCCCCACCAATCCCAGCATGAAAAGGGATGAACTTCTCACAGACCCCAGGATGGAATTAGATTATGTCCCCAAAGATCCCAGGATGAAAAGCGATGAGTTCCCCACAGATCCCAGGCCAGAACGAGGACAAACTCCCCCCAAACCCCCCAAACCACATCCCCAGCTCATTCCAGGAGTTCCCAATCCCCCTCCCCACTGCCCCCAGCCCCTCCTCACCGTGAGGTCTGGAATACCCGGGCGGCGCCGGCCCCGCTCCGGGCGCTTGCCCCGGGCCCTGTGCGGCTCCGGCGGGCGGAGGTAGAGCAGGAATCTGCGGCTGCATCCCCGGCAGCGGCCGCTTGCCCTGCACGGCCACCTGGAGATGCTCCGGGAGGGGCTGCCCTCGCGCCAGCAGCTTGTAGGCCATGATCTGGGCACGCAGCTGGTGCAGCTGGGCGGCGTTGAACGGGGAAGGGCCCCGGCCCAAGGCCGGCGAGTCGGAACCGGAACCGTCCAGGGCGGCGCCGGAGCCGCCGGCGGAGCTGCTGGAGGGGCCGTTGGATGGCACCGGGCTGGAGGCGTGCTCCGAGCCACCCAGAGGGGATGGGTAACCTGAACGCCAGAGAAAAATGAGGGATTTGTGGATGGGGAGATGCTGAATCCATCCCTGACACAGCTGGAATTGGAAATCCCATTCCCAATCCATCCCTGAGACAGCTGGAATTGGAAATCCTATTCCCAATCCATCTTTAAAGCATTTGGAATGGGAAATCCCATTCCCAATCCATCCCTGAGGCAGTTGGAAAGGGAAATTCCATTCCCAACCCATCCCTGAAGCAGCTGGAATGGGAAATCCTATTCCCAATCCATCTTTAAAGCATTTGGAATGGGAAATCCCATTCCCAATCCATCCCTGAGGCAGTTGGAAAGGGAAATTCCATTCCAAATCCATCCCTGAAGCAGCTGGAAAGGGAAATCCCATTCCCAACCCATCCCTGAAGCAGCAGGAATTGGAAATCCCATTCCTCATCCATCCTTGATGCAGTTGGAATTGAAAATCCTATTCCCAATCCATCTTTAAAGCATTTGGAAAGGGAAATCCCATTCCCAACCCATCCCTGAGACAGCTGGGATGGGAAATTCCATTCCCAATCCATCTTTAAAGCATTTGGAATGGGAAATCCCATTCCCAACCCATCCCTGAGGAAGCTGGGACGGGAATTTCACACCTAATCCATCTTTGAGAAAGTTGGAAAGGGAAATCCCATTCCCAACCCATCCCTGAGGTAGTTGGAATTGGAAATCCCATTCCCAACCCATCCCTGAGACAGCTGGAATTGGAAATCCCATTCCCAACCCATCCCTGAAGCATTTGGAATGGGAAATCCCATTAAAAATCCATCCTTGAGGCAGTTGGAATGGGAAATCTGCTCCCAAATCTCTTAGCCGGGAATAAAGGGGCAAGAAATCCCCTCCCAAAATTGTTTATTTGGGACCTGGAAATCCCCTGGAGCGCTACCAGAATCCAGGATTTATACCCCAATATCCAGGATTGAAACCTGGAATGATGAAAACCTCCCAAAATCCAAGGATTTTCACACCATTTCTCCCCTTTTCCCACGATCCCAACCTTGGGAATGCTGAAAACCTCCCAGAATCCAAGATTTGGACACAGCTCCTCTCCTTCCTCCCGTTCCCACGATCCCAATTTTGGGAATGCTGAAAACCTCCCAAAATCCAGGGGTTTCCCAAGGGTTTGGACACCGTTTCTCCTCTTTCCCACGATCCCAACCTTGGGAATGCTGATCCATGGGGCTGGGGGGGGGTCCCATCCCCGCGTGCCCCCCCGGGCGCATCCCCATCCCCTTCATCTGCCCGTAACGAGGATCCTCCGGAATTCCCTTCTCGTGCATCGCGTCCAGGGGCTGCAGGGGGCGAAAAAATATCCCAAAAAATCAGATTTCAGACGAGAATTCATGCTGGAAATTCTGTTCCAAATCCACAGAATTATATCCCAAAAAAATCAGAGAATTCCTGGAGGAAATTCTGTTCCCAATCCACAGAATTATATCCCAAAAAAATCAGAGAATTCCTGGAGGAAATTCTGTTCCAAATCCACAGAATTATATCCCAAAAAAATCAGATTTCAGCCGAGAATTCCTGCAGGAAATTCAGCTCCCAACCCGCAGAATTAAATCCCAGAAAATCAGATTTCAGCCAAGAATTCCTGCTGGAAATTCTGTTCCCAATCCACAGAATTATATCCCAAAAAAATCAGATTTCAGCCAAGAATTCCTGCTGGAAATTCTGTTCCCAATCCACAGAATTATATCCCAAAAAAATCAGATTTCAGCCAAGAATTCATGCTGGAAATTCTGTTCCCAATCCACAGAATTATATCCCAAAAAAATCAGATTTCAGCCAAGAATTCCTGCTGGAAATTCTGTTCCCAATCCACAGAATTATATCCCAAAAAAATCAGATTTCAGCTGAGAATTCATGCTGGAAATTCAGTTCCCAACCCGCAGAATTATATCCCAGAAAATCAGAGAATTCCTGGAGGAAATTCTGTTCCAAACCCACCCAACCCTGCAGAATTATAACCCAAAAAATCAGTTTTCAGACGAGAATTCATGCTGGAAATTCTGCTCCCAATCCACAGAATTAGATTACAGAAAATCAGATTTCAGCAGAGAGTTCCTGCAGGAATTCCACAGAATAATATCCCAAAAAATCAGATTTCAGCCGAGAATTCCTGCAGAAATTCGTTCCCAACCCGCAGTAATCCCAGAAAATAGGAATTCCTGGAGGAATTCTGTTACCCCCAAACCCTGCAGATTATAACCCAAAAAAAGTTTCACAATGAATTCATGCTGGATTCTATTCCAAATCCACGTTATATCCCAAAAACAGTTTCAGCTGGATTCATGCTGAAATTCAGCTCCCATCCCAATTATATCCCAAAAATCAATTTCACAGATAATTCCTGGAGGAAATTCTGTTCCAACCACCAACCCTGCAGAATTATAACCCAAAAAATCAGATTTCAGCAATGAATTCATGCTGGAAATTCTGTTCCCAATCCACAGAATTATATCCCAAAAAAATCAGATTTCAGCCGAGAATTCATGCTGGAAATTCAGCTCCCAATCCACAGAATTATATCCCAAAAAAATCCGATTTCAGCAGATAATTCCTGGAGGAAATTCTGTTCCCAACCCACCCAAACCCTGCAGAATTATAACCCAAAAAATCAGATTTCAGCAATGAATTCATGCTGGAAATTCTGTTCCCAATCCACAGAATTAGATTACAGAAAATCAGATTTCAGCAGAGAGTTCCTGCAGGAATTCCACAGAATAATATCCCAAAAAATCAGATTTCAGCCGAGAATTCCTGCAGGAAATTCAGTTCCCAACCCGCAGAATTAAATCCCAGAAAAACAGAAATTCCTGGAGGAAATTCTGTTCCCAACCCACCCAAACCCTGCAGAATTATAACCCAAAAATCAGACTTCAGCCAAGAATTCCTGCTGGAAATTCTGTTCCCAAAATATACCAAAAAACAGCCGAAATTCCTGGAGGAATTCTGTTCCCCCCACCCAACCTGCAGTATCAAATTTACATGATTCATGCTGGATTCTATCCAAATCACAATTATATCCCAAAAATAAACTGAAATTCCTGCTGGAAATTCAGCTCCCAATCCACAGAATTATATCCCAAAAAAATCAGATTTCAGCAGGAAATTCATGCTGGAAATTCCAGCAGGAAATTCTGCCCCCAACTCACCCAACCCACAGAATTATATCCCAAAAAAATCAGATTTCAGCAGAGAATTCCAGCAGGAAATTCTGTTCCCAACCCATCCACATCACAGAATGCCCAGGGAATTGGAAAATCCATTTTATTATTCCCAGAAATTCAAAATTCCAGCTGCTCTGGCCTCAAAAATCCTTCCCACAGCAAAATTCCCTGGATTTTTTAAATTAAAAAAGTAAATTATTAAAAATCCCCTCTGGATTGCAGGAGAGGAATTGTTGGTAAAGCCCAAAATCCAGGAGGAAAAATTTCTTAATTAATGGGTTAATTAATTGGGGTGGGATGGGGGATTTGCCCTTTTCTGAGGTTTTTCAGGGCATTTTTGGAGGAAGGACTCTTCTTCATCATCATCTTCTTCTTCTCTTCCTCTTCTCCTTCTCATTCTTCTTCACCTTTCTCTCCATCTTCTTCTTCACCTTCCTCTCCTTCTTCTTCTTCTTCACCTCTTTTTTCTTTTCCTTCTTCTCCTTCTTCATCTTCTTCTCCACCTCCTTATTCTTCTTCTTCACCTCCTTCACCTTCCTCTCCTTCTTTTCCTTCCTCTCTTCTTCTCCTCTTCCACCTTCTTCTTCTCTTCTTCTCCTCCACCTTCTTCATCTTCTTCTCCTTCTCCATCTTCTTCCTCACCTCTTTTTTCTTTTCCTTCTTCTTCTTCTCCTTCTCCACCTTCTTCTTCTTCTCCTCTTTTTTCTTCTCCTTCTTCTTCTCCATCTCCTTCTTCACCGTCCTCTCCTTCTTCTTCCTCACCTCTTTTTTCTTTTCCTTCTTCTCCTTCTTCATCTTCTTCTCCACCTCCTTCACCTTCCTCTCCTTCTTTTCCTCCACCTTCTCTTCTTCTCCTCTTCCACCTTCTTCTTCTCTTCTTCTCCTCCACCTTCTTCATCTTCTTCTCCTCTTTTTTCTTCTCCTTCTTCTTCTCCATCTCCTTCTTCACCATCCTCTCCTTCTTCTTCCTCACCTCTTTTTTCTTTTCCTTCTTTTCCTTCTTCATCTCCTTCTCTTCCTTCTTCTCCTTCTTCATCTTCTTCTCCACCTCCTTATTCTTACTCTTCACCTTTCTCTTCTTCTTCTTCACCTCCTTCCTCTCCACCTTCCTCTCCTTCTTTTTCTCCACCTTCTCTTCTTCTCCTCTTCCACCTTCTTCTTCTCTTCTTCTCCTCCACCGTCTTTACCTTCTTCACCTTCCTCTCCTTCTCCTTCTCCATCTTCTTCTTCAACTCATTCTTCTCCACCTACTTCTTCTTCACCTTCCTCTTCTTCTCCATCTTCTTCTTCATCTCCTGGGATTCTGGGTTTTTGAGGTCTGGGATTCTGGAATTCTGGTTTTTGAGGTCTGGAATTGTGGGATTGTGAGATCCTGGGGTTCACCTTGTGCAGGGAGTGGATGGTCCCAAAACCATCAACCCTCCAACCCAAACCTGAGGGGTTTTTAGGTCTGGATTTCTGGGATTCTGGAATTTTGAGGTCTGGAATTTTGTGAGGTCTAGAACTGTGGGATTCTGGGATTCCTCACCTTGGATGGTCCCAAAACCATTAAACCCAAACCCAAAGGTTTTTGAGGTCTGGAATTCTGGGGTCTGGGATTCTGGAATTGTTGAGGTCTGGAATTCCGGGATTGTGGGGTTCTGAGCTCTGGGATTGTGGAATTCTGGGATTGTTGAGCTCTGGAATTCCGGGGATTGTGGGGTTCTGAGCTCTGGGATTGTGGAATTCTGGGATTCTGAGCTCTGGAATTCCGGGATTGTGGGGTTCTGAGCTCTGGGATTGTGGAATTCTGGGATTCTGAGCTCTGGAATTCCGGGATTGTGGGGTTCTGAGCTCTGGGATTGTGGAATTCTGGGATTCTGAGCTCTGGACATTCGAGTCGGATTGTGGGGTTCTGAGCTCTGGGATTGTGGAATTCTGGGATTCTGAGCTCTGGAATTCCGGGATTGTGGGGTTCTGAGCTCTGGGATTGTGGAATTCTGGGATTGTTGAGGTCTGGAATTGCGGAATTCTGGGATTCTGAGCTCTGGAATTCGGGGATTGTGGGGTTCTGAGCTCTGGGATTGCGGAATTCTGGGACTGTTGAGCTCTGGGATTCCGGGATTGTGGAATTCTGGGATTCTGAGCTCTGGAATTTGGGGATTGTGGGGTTCTGAGCTCTGGGATTGTGGAATTCTGGGATTGTTGAGCTCTGGAATTCGGGATTGTGGGGTTCTGAGCTCTGGGATTGTGGAATTCTGGGATTGTTGAGGTCTGGAATTCCGTGATTGTGGGGTTCTGAGTGGGTTCTGATTCACCTTGTTGGCGGGGGTGGATGGGTCTGAGCTTGGAGGATCTGGAGTTGAGGGGTGGGGAGGGGGGTATGACTGATTCGGGGGGCGGGCGGTCGACTCCCTGGGGGTGGATGGCCAATCTCACATCAGGAGCTGGGAGGGGCACCGGGAGTGGCGGAAATATGGGTTATATAGATGTGTTGGATAATTCTGGGATTGAGGGACAGCTGGGGGTCCCGCCCAGGGGGACTCCGGGGTGGCCATCTCACATCAGGAGCTGGGAACGGGCACCTGGAATGGGGATCGAGGTTAATTATAGAAATAATTAATGATTATTAATTAATAATTAATAATAATTAATGATTAATGATTCTGGGATTGAAAAAGAGCCGGGGGGTCCCACCCAGAGGGGGCTCCGGGGTGGCCATCTCACATCAGGAGCTGGAAATGGGCACCTGGAATGGGGATCGAGGTTAATTATGGGAATAATTAATAATTAATAATTGATAATTAATGACTAATAATTCTGGAACTGAGGGAGCACCAGGTGGGAAATGTCCTTCCCAATCCATGGTCAAGGAATGAGCAAGGAACTCTCCACAGTTTGTGCTCCTCAGGCATGAGAAATTCAAATAATAATTTAATAATTAAAATTTAAAAATAAAATAAAAATTAAGTAAATAAAATTTAAAATTATTTATTTTAATTAAATAAATAAAATTGAATTAATTTAATTTTTCTTCATTTATTACTCCATTCCTACTTTTTTCCATTTAACTTTTTATTTAATAAAATTATTTCATTTTAATTAAATAAATAAAATTTAATTCTTTGACATTTTCTCCTTCCTTCCTCTTTTTCATTTAGTAAAAATTATTTCATTTTAACCAAATAATTCAAATTTAATTATTTGACATTTTCTCCATTCCTCCTCTTTTTAATTTCATTTAATCTTTTATTTAATTAAAATCATTTCATTTTAATTAAATAATTCATATTTAATTCTTTGACATTTTCTCCATCCCTCCTTTTTATTTAATTTCACTTTTCATTTAATAAAAATTATTTCATTTTAATTCAATAATTTAAATTTAATTATTTGAAATTTTCTCCCTCCTCTTTTTTGTCTTTCATTTAATAGAAATGATTTCATTTTCATTTAATAATTTCAATTTAACTATTTGACATTTTCTCCATTCCTCCTCTTTTTGATTGAATTGAATTGAATTGAATTGAATTTATGAAATCACCCACCTAAGGGCATGGTAGTCCTCGATGCCTCACAGGGATGAGCTCCTAACGCCAGGCTGGGGGAAAAAAATGAGACTTAATTAGGGATTAATTAGGGAATTTTATTATTCTCTGAAGGGATCCCATGAGGGGGGATCGATCCTGAGGGGGCTGAGGGAGGATCCCATGAGGGGATCCCATGAGGGGGGATCCTCTGAGGGAAACCTTTGAGGGGATCCTCTGAGGGATGATTGTTCCTGAGGGGGGATCCTCTGAGGGGAGATCAATCTTGAGGGGCCTGAGGGGGGATCGATCCTGAGGGGTTGAGGGGAGAACCTCTGAGGGGAACCTTTGGGGCCATCTTATGAGGGGGGATCAATCCTGAGGGAGCCAAGGGGGATCCTCTGAGGGGATTCCATGAGGGGGGATCCCGTGAGGGGAGATCCTCTGAGGGGATCCCATGAGGGGAGAACCTCTGGGGGGGATCCTATGAGCAAATCCTCTGAGAGGGGGAATCGATCCTTAGGGAGCCGAGGGACGCTCCTATGAGGCAATATCTTATGACGGGAGATCGATCTTGACGGGGCTGACGGGGGATCCTATGAGAGGGAATCGATCCTGAGGGGGCTGAGGGCAGATCCTATGAGGGATCCTGTGAGAGGGGATCGATCCTGAGGGGGACGAGGGGGTCCCGATCTTGTGAGGGGGAGGAGAACCCCAAGGCCCCGGGCTGAGGGCGCCGCCGGTGCCGAACAAAGGGCCCGTGACCCTCGCGGGCCGCCGTATCCTCCCCTCACCCCCCCTTAGCCGGCCTTACCGGAGCCGGAGCCCTTCCCGGAGCCCTTCCCGAGGTTCATCCCGGCCCGATCCCGACGCGATCCCGAGCCCGGTGCCGGCAGGGGGAACAAAGGAGCCGCCGGAGCCGCCGCCGCCGCCTCAGGGAGCGCCGGGCCCGCGCCTGCGCGTCCCGCCCCACGCCGCCGCCCCGCCCACCGCGCGCGCTCAGCCAATGGCGCGGCGAGCCGGCGCCGGCGCGGCCAATGAGAGGCGAGCGGAGGGACGCGCGCGAGGCGGTCAGGGCTCCGCCCACAGCAGGAGCAGCCAATGGGAACGCGGCGCGCTGCCCCCCCCCCCCCGCAGTAATGGCAAAAGAGGGTGGAAGGGCAGGCCACGCCCACCTGCGGTGCGACAGCCAATGGGAGGCGAGCTCAGCCGATTACCCCCGACCACAGCACGACTGAACTGTCAGTCACTCATCCAGCCAGCCAATCAGCGCGGCGTCCTCCAGCCGCGGCCAATGAGAAGGCGGGGACTAAGGAGGAGGAGGCGGGGCTTGGAGGGCGCGCATGCGCAGAGCACGCGGCACTGCGGCGGGGGGGAGGGGCGGGAGCGATGCCGGGCTCCGGTGGGGGAGGGGCGGAAAAGGGGGAGGGGATCCCCGGATTTGGGGGGTCCCAGGGATTTGGGGGGCGGGGGGGGTCCCAGCGATTTGGGAGGTCCCAGCCCAGGCGGATCCCGAAATTTGAAAGGTCCCAGGGATTTGGGGGATTTTGGGGGGTCCCAGAGATTTGGGGGATTTTAGGGGGGCCCCAGGGATTTGGGGGATTTTGGGGGTCCCAGTCCAGGGAGATCCCGAGATTTGGGGGGGTCCCAGGGATTTTAGGGGGGTCCCAGTCCAGGGCGGTCCCAGAATTTTGGGGGTCCCAACCCAGGGGGGTCTCAGGGATTTTGGGGGGTCCCAGTTACGGAGGATCCCTGAATTTGGGGGATCCCAGGGTTTTGGGGGATCCCATTCCAAGGGACCCAGCATCCCCCTCATCCCCTGGAAGATCCCCCCATGTCCCCATCCTTGTTTGAGTTCAACATCTTTATTATTAACTCCGGATTTCGAAAGGAAAAAGAGAAATAAAGAGAAAATCCAGGGCACGGGGAGCCAGGAGGATGTGGAGCGCCCAGCCAGGTGTCCCCCAAACCGGGATCACCTGGGCTCTGCCCACCTGGGCTCACTGGGGACCATCCAGAGCAGATCCTCCCATGGTGGAGAAGACCTCCAAGGCAATCTGGTGTTGCTTAAAATCACCAAAAGAGGGAAAAAATGAGATTTTTCTGGGATTTTTGGGAAAAATGAGATTTTTCTGGGATTTTTGGGAAAAAATGAGATTTTTCTGGGTCAGAAGTTGACAAATCCAGGAGGATGTGGAACCTTCAGCCAGGTGTCTTCTCAACATGGATCACCGGGGCTCTGCCCACCTGGGCTCACTGGGGACCATCCAGAGCAGATCCTCCCATGTGGGGATTGATGGATTGATGGTGAAGACCTCCAAGCGTTGCTGAAGGCCACCAAAAGATGGAAAACATGAGATTTTTCTGGGATTTTTGGGAAAAAATGAGATTTTTCTGGGATTTTTGGGAAAAAATGAGATTTTTCTGGGATTTTTGGGAAAAAATGAGATTTTTCTGGGGTCAGAAGTCGACAAATCCAGGAGGACGTGGAACCTTCAGCCAGGTGTCTTCCCAACATGGATCACCTGGGCTCTGCCCACCTGAGCTCACTGGGGACCATCCAGAGCAGACCCTCCCGTGGTGGAGAAGACCTCCAAGGCAATCTGGTGTTGCTTAAGACCACCAAAAGAGGGAAAAATTTTTTGGGAAAAAAATGAGATTTTTCTGGGATTTTTGGGAAAAAATGAGATTTTTCTGGGTCAGAAGTTGACAAATCCAGGAGGATGTGGCCTTCAGCCAGGTGTCTTCTCAACACCGGGGCTCTGCCCACCGGGCTCACTGGGGCCATCAGAGCACCACGTGGAGAAGCCTCAACAACTGGTGTGCAAGACCATCAAAAGGGAAAAATGGATTTTCTGGCGAAGGCCGGAGGTGGAGGGCCAGCCAGGTGTCCCCAAACAGGTCCCGGGCCTGCCCACCTGGGCTCTGGGGCCATCCGGGCAGACCCCGTGGGGTGATGGATTGATGGTGAAGACTTCCAAGCGTTGCTGAAGGCCACCAGTGGAAACAATGAGATTTTTCTGGATTTTAAAATGAGTCTGGGTCCAAATCAGGGCACGGCCGAGCTCCCACCACTCCTCCATGGTGGAAGACCTGCGGCACCGGTGGTTGCCTAAAATGCACCAAACGAGCTGAAACACTGAGACCTTTTCCCGCACTGCGAAAAAGAAGGATTTGGGTGTGATTCTGCAGCGGTGCTTGACCAGGCTGGAGTTGTGCTTGAAGCCCACCCCTCACAGTGGCGGGGCAGCCCAAGGGCCTGGGCCCAGAGAAGCCTCCCGTGTGGATGCGCTGGTGCAGGAGGAGGTCGGACGTGGTGTGGAACCTCTTCCAGCACCGGTCGCACTCGTAGGGCCTCTCCCCGGTGTGGATTCGCTGGTGGATGACGAGAGCCGAGTTGTTCTTGAAGCCCTTCCCACAATCCGGGCAGCGGAACGGCCGCTCCTCGGCGTGCGTGCGTTGGTGCTTTAGGAGCGTGGAGCCGGTGTAAAACCTCTGATGGCACCGGCGATCACACGCGTAGGGCCTCTCCTCAGCATGGTCCCTGTGGTGGATAACCAGGCTGGAGCTCTCCTCACACTCATAGGGCCTCTCCTCAGCATGGTCCCTGTGGTGGATAACCAGGCTGAAGCTCTCCTCAGCGTGGTCCCTGTGGTGGACAACCAGGCTGACTTTGGACACCCAGGCTGGAGTGCTCCCTGTGGTGGACAACCAGGCTGGAGCTCTCCTCAGCGTGGTCCCTGTGGTGGACAACCAGGCTGGAGCTCTCCTCAGCGTGGTCCCTGTGGTGGACAACCAGGCTGGAGCTCTCCTCAGCATGGTCCCTGTGGTGGACAACCAGGCTGGAGCTCCCGCTGAAGCTCTCCTCACACTCCCCAGTGCGGATGCAGCGCGGCTCGACCACGCTGGAGCCCATCCCACACTCAGGGAGGTGGAATGGCTTCTCCTCTCTGTGCGAGCCCTGGTGCACCACGAGATCCCCGATGCTCCGGAACCTCTGAGCGCACCGCTCGCACTCGTAGGGTTTGTCCCCAGCGTGGCTCCTCTGGTGGACAATCAGGTTGGAGCTGTTGGTGAAGCCCTTCCCACACTGGGGACACTCGTAGGGCCGCTCCCCCGTGTGGCTCCTGTGGTGGACGATCAGCTGGGAGCTCCTGCTGAAGCTCTTCCCGCACACCCCACACTCGTAGGGCTTCTCCCCGCTGTGCATCCTCTGGTGGACGACCAGGTAGGAGCTGGTGTTGAAGCTCTTCCCGCATTCCCTGCACACGTAGGGCCTCTCCCCGGTGTGGACGCCGGGGCCGGTGGGTGGTGAGAGTGGAATTCTCCCTGAATCCCTTCCCGCAGTCGGGGCAGCGGAACGGCCTCTCCTCGGTGTGGATCCGCTGGTGGCTACGGAGCGTGGAGCTGCTCTGGAACCTCTTCTTGCACACGTCGCACTCGTAGGGCCTCTCCCCGGTGTGATTCCTCTGGTGGACGATCAGGTGGGAGCTGGTGCTGAAGCTCTTCCCGCACAGCCCACACTCGTAGGACCTCTCCCCATTGTGCATCCTCTGGTGGACGACCAGGTAGGACCTGGTGTTGAAGCTCTTCCCACATTCCCCACACTCGTAGGGCTTCTCCCCGGTGTGGATCCTGCAGTGGCGGATCAGGGACGATCTCCACTTGAAGCTCTTCCCGCACTCCGAGCACTTGTGGGGCTTCTCCTCCCCACCCTGGAGCTGCTCGCGGAGCCCCAGCTCTGCCCCTGCCAGCGGCTGCTCGCTGCTCGCCATGCTCAGCTCCTGCTCTGGGGGAGGAAGGACACGGACACCATGGGATTGGCCCCAAAAGGACGGGATTTGCCCCACAAGCTCAGGATTTGCCCCACAAGTTCAGGACGGGATTTGCCCCACAAGGACAGGATTTGCCCCACAAGTTCAGGATTTGCCCCACAAGCTCAGGACAGGATTTGCCCCACAAGTTCAGGATTTGCCCCACAAGTTCAGGACAGGATTTGCCCCACAAGTTCAGGATTTGCCCCACAAGTTCAGGACGGGATTTGCCCCCACAAGCTCAGGACGGGATTTGCCCCACAAGGACAGGATTTGCCCCACAAGCTCAGGACGGGATTTGCCCCACAAGTTCAGGACAGGATTTGCCCCACAAGTTCAGGACGGGATTTGCCCCCACAAGTTCAGGGATTTGCCCCACAAGTTCGGGATTTGCCCCACAAGCTCAGGACAGGATTTGCCCCACAAGTTCAGGATTTGCCCCACAAGTTCAGGACAGGATTTGCCCCCACAAGCTCAGGACGGGATTTGCCCCACAAGGACAGGATTTGCCCCACAAGCTCAGGACGGGATTTGCCCCACAAGTTCGGGATTTGCCCCACAAGTTCAGGACGGGATTTGGCCCACCCCACAGGGCAGGAGCAGGAGATGCCCCCAGGGCCGGGCTGGCACATGGAGCAGCACAGAGCGGGCAAAGGCGCCCTGACTTCCTCCTCACCTGCCTGCGGCTCCCGGGCCCTGCTCCTCTTCCTCGCAGCCTCCTCCTCCTCCTCCTCCTCGCTGGGGCCGAGCTGCGGCGCGGGGCGATCCCGGCGCGGGGCACAGCGAGGGCTGAGCGCTCCGCTGGTGCTGCCGGAGCAGCCGGCGCCCCTTCCAGCCCCGACACCTCCCGAGGAACCCTGGCGCTGGGATCTCCTGTTCTCCCGCCGAGCAGCCGAGGAGCCTGGAGGAAAAAGCGAAGAGAACGATCTGCTGCTGCTGCGGAATGCAACAGGCGGCTGCCCGATTGGCCCCGCGGGGGTTGGGGGATCAATGGCCAATCCCAGCCAAGCTGGCTCGGATTCTCCGAGGGTCACCAGCTTTTGTTAGCATTCCACTCGGGATTTTTTCCTCTCCAGCCTTCTGATGAAATCCTTTCTTCTATTCTTTAGCACAGTTTAAATACAGAAAATTTTCTTGTAATATAATATATATAAAAAAATAAATATAATTTCTATTAATATATATTAATATATAAAATTTTCTCGTAATATAATAGATAAAAAATAATAAATATCACTTCAATTAATATGTATTAATATATAAAAATTTCTTGTAATATAATATATAATAAATAATAATATATCAATCATATATATATATAAAATTTTTTGTATATAATATATAAAATACATGTCAATATATAAACTACAATTTTTGAGAATTTCGATTATATAATAAGTTATTGAAAAAAATATATATCTTATATATACAATACAAAGTTTTCTTGTAATATAATATATATAATAAAATAATAAATGTAATTTCAATTGATATATATTAATATATATAGTTCTAATGCATCATTTCCTTTTAATATATCATAAAATAATAAATCAGCCTTCTGATGAAATCCTTTCTTCTGCTCTTTAGCGTTAATTAATATATATCATTTCAATATATCGTTTTCTTTTAATATAATATATAACAAAGAAAACACATAGAATTTCAATTAATATATATTATTATAGATATAGTTGTAGTATATAATTTTCTGTTCATATAATATATATCATACAATAAATACAATTTTAATTAATATAAATTAATATAGACAGCTTTAACATAGAATTTTCTCTTAATATAATATATAATAAAATAATACATCAGCTTTCTGATGAAATCCTTTCTTCTATTCTTTAGCATAGTTTTAATATATCATTTTCTTTTAATGTAATATATATCATAAAACGTAATATATATTACATTTTAATATAATATATATGGTGAAATAATAAATTTTAATGTAATATACATCATAAAATAATAACTCAGCTTTCTGAAACTCGGGATTCTCGTCTCTCCCTCGCCCTGGGACCCCTGGTACCGCCCCCAGCCCTCGGGATAATAACTAATAAATAATATAAAATAAAAAATAATAAATCAGCCCTATAAAATAATAAAATAATAAATAAATAAAATACTAACTCAGCCTTCTGAAACTCGGGATTCTCGTCTCTCCCCTCGCCCTGGGACCCCTGGGACCGCCCCCAGCCCTCGGGATGATAACTAATAAATAATATAAAATAAAAAATAATAAATCAGCCCTATAAAATAATAAAATAATAAATAAATAAAATAATAACTCAGCTTCTGAAACTCGGGATTCTCGTCTCTCCCCTCGCCCTGGGACCCCTGGGACCGCCCCCAGCGCTCGGGGCTGCCCCGGGCTCCGGATCGCTCCGGGGCTCCCGCGGTCCCCCCGGCTCTCCCGGGCACCCCAAAGCCGAGATCGCCCCCGAGCCCGCCCGGACCGGCCGATCCCGCCTGGGACCCCCCGAGATCCCTCCCCAGGGACATTTCGGGCTCGGATTTGGGGTCCTGCCCCCCCAAAATCCCTCCCGGAGACCCCCGAGCGATGGGTTCGGGGCGGGCTCCCCCTCTCCCCGCTCACCCGCGGGGTCCGGGGGGCGACGCCGGCGGGACCGGGGCAGCCGCGGCCGGAGCGGGGCTGGGGCCGCTCCTCCTCTTCCTCTGTCCCTCCTCTTCCTCCTCCTGCTCCTCCTTCTGTCCCTCCTCCTCTTCCTCCTCCTCCGCTCCAAGCCGCGCTCCCCTCAAGCGGTCCGCGCTTCCTGCCGGTCCGCTCTCACTGGGGAGCGCGGCGGGGAACTGGGAGCGCTTTCCTGCCGGTGCCGCTCTCACTGGGAGCGCTGGGACGGGACCTTACTGCCGGTGCCGCTCTCACTGGGAGCGCTGGGAGGGAACTGGGAGCGCTTTCCCTGCCGGTGCCGCTCTCACTGGGAGCGCTGGGAGGGAACTGGGAGCGAACAGCGCCCGGCGGCGGGCGGGGCCAGCCTCAATGGGCGTGGTTATGCAAATACAACTTGAATCCTGTGCTATGATTGGTGGGCGTTAAGGCGAGAGGCGCGCAGCCCTTTTGGTGGTGTTGTGGGCGTGGTTATGCAAATGAGTGTTCAGCGGGACCGTTGAATGCGTATGGGCGTGGTTATGCAAATAATATATCTTTCATAACTGTTTTTAATTAGTAGGCGGGGTTATGCAAATTAATTATCTTTTCTGCCCTATTTTAATTAGTGGGCGGTGCCGCTGTCCGGTCCCGGAGCTCGGGGAGGGGCGGATTTGGGGTCCCCCCAGGTGAAGGGGTCGGGGCCACCCCGCACCTTGTGCTGTCGCCAGGAATGTCCCCAAATCCCCCGGGGGTGTCACCGCGCTTAGCTCCCCTCCCTTGGGGACACCCCGAGGTGTCCCCCTCCCTTGGGGACATCCCGAGGTGTCACCCTCCCTTGGGGACATCCCGAGGTGTCCCCTCCTTTGGGACATCCCGAGGTGTCACCCCCACCTTTGGGACATCCCGAGGTGTCACCCCCACCTTTGGGGACATCCCGAGGTGTCACCCCTCCTTTGGGGACATCCCGAGGTGTCCCCCCCCCTTGGGGACATCCCGAGGTGTCACCTCCCTTGGGGACATCCCGAGGTGTCACCCCCACCTTTGGGACATCCCGAGGTGTCACCTCCCTTGGGACATCCCGAGGTGTCACCCCTCCCTTGGGACATCCCGAGGTGTCACCCCCCTTTGGGACATCCCGAGGTGTCACCCCCTTGGGGACATCCCGAGGTGTCACCCCTCCCTTGGGGACACCCGAGGTGTCCCCCACCTTGGGGACATCCCGAGGTGTCACCCCTTTGGGGACATCCCGAGGTGTCACCCCTCCCTTGGGACATCCCGAGCTGTCCCCCCCTCGCGTCGCCACCCCGAGGTGTCCCCCCCCCATCTTGGTGACATCCCGAGATGTACCCCCGGTGCCGTGTCACCCCCGGTGCCACCACGTGCCCGCTGAACCGTTAGAGCGCCTTTGCCTGGGGACGGGGAGGTGTGACCCACGGTGCCCCGCCCCCGGGCCACGCACTGTCCTTGTCACCGGCTGCTCCCTCGGGCGATCGGCCTGGCCGTGGCCGTGCTGCTCTCCAGGGACCCCCAGAGGCGATACCTGGGTGGGGGGGTCCCCAAATTGTCCCCAAATTGTCCCCAAAGTGTCCCCAAGTGTCCCCAAGGTGGGAGGGAAATACCGGCAGGGGGGGGACAGCTCGGGATTGTCCCCAAGGCGGCGGGGAAATGGGGGAGGGGGACACCTCGGGAGGGTCCCCAAGTGTC
>NW_022148874.1:0-1033 GCF_901933205.1 Camarhynchus parvulus | reverse complement strand
ACGTGGGCAGCGCAGCGTGCGACGGAAGGGACTGGCTGCCAAAACAGAGCCGTGCCATGCATGCCAGTGTCTGCATGGCAGAGAGAAGACACGAAAAGCCACTGAGGAAGCTGCCACCTCCTCCCTGAGCTCTGCCCTGCAGGCCGGGTCATGGGCAGCCACTTTGGGAAGGCTGCATTTGGTGCCCATCAGCTGCTCTGTGTCTGACAGGAATTGAAATAGCCCAGGTTTGGTTCGGTGCTGAGCAGAGGGCAGTGAGGAGAAAGGGAGAAAGCTGTGCTGCAGGGCAGGTGGATCCAGGCAGAGCCAATTTGGGGAGCAGCCTTGTCTAACAGCATTTCATTTTCCAGTTCTACTACATTACATTTCATTTTGCACTTCTGCTAGAACTGCATGTCACCAGGTTTCAAATATCCTCCTCAGTCCCAGCAGCCTGCTTGAAAGTGCTGTGTCTTTATCAGACCATTGATGGTCCTTCTGAAATGTGAGTCTCGCTGGCTGCGTCCAAACCTTGTGCTCGAAGAGCATTCCTAATTAAAGCAGATTGGGCCTTTGGGGAAGAAGGGGCTGCAAAGCATTTCCTAAAGCATTTTCTACTCCAATTTCATTGTGAGGAAATACACCTGAAGGATGATGCAGGGATTAGGGTTGAGACAATTGGTCAATTTTACTTTGAGAGCTTGAGAGGCACAGGAAGCCCAAGTGATGATCCCGGAGGGTTGAACACAGAGGTTTCACCCTCCCAGATATACAAGGGCCTTAACCTTAAAACCACTGCTCTCAGCACGGAGCTGTCTCAACGCTGCATTAATGTTTTCTCCTCTTTGTGCATGTGTAGAATTGAAATCCCTCTTGGGGAGGAAACTTATTCCAAGTAAATTCCTAAGCAATCAGCTGAAAAAAACCCTGGAATGTTCTTTCACTTGATTTGCTACTCCCTGCCAAATGCATGTGCATGCCAGGTCTTGAGCCTGGTACTGGAGCTGAGCCTTGAAGGAGGAATTGTCTACACAAGGCTTCTCCTTCAGTTTTG
>NW_022148873.1:0-1039 GCF_901933205.1 Camarhynchus parvulus | reverse complement strand
CCCTCCGCGCCCCCAGCCGTGTGTCCGAGCGCTCCCTCCCCGCAGCCCTGCCCGGAGGCCCCAAAGCCCGAGCGGAGCCGCGCTGCCCCCGGCGCTGCCCCGCAGCCCCGCCGCTCCCCGGCTGCAGCCGCCGCTGCATCCCCAGCCCGCCCGGCATCTTCCAGCCCTGCCCGGCCGGGAGCGAGGGCAGCTCTGCCCAACAAAAGGAGCGAGGCTGCTCTGCCAACGCTGCAAAAACCCCAGCTCTGCTGCCGGGAAAGAGAGGAATGAGAGACAAACCCGGGGTTTGCAAACTCCTCCATAGGGAAATGAAGCAGGGCACGGACTCTGGTTCAGAGGAAGAGTTTAACCCGTTCCATCCCAGCCCCGTGAACACACAACGGGAACTGACTGATTGGGATCACATTCGACCTAAACTCATGCAAGATAAAGATTTTCATTCACCATACAGAAAACTCCTTGCTGTGCCAGTTCGATATAAGAAAAATAATGCTAATCCTCGATGGGAGCCTATAGCACATTAGGATATTGAGAAGTTAAGAAAAGCTTTTAAAGACAGCAGCTTAAACTCCCAGTATTTAATAACGTGGTGAGAAGTAGATACGATTCTTATCACCTCACACCTTCAGACTGATGTAATATTTCTTCTGTAATTTTAGCAAACTCACAATACATTCTGTGGGACTTTGAACAGCAAAAACATCTTCACAGACCGATGGAGAGCTCTGCTAGAAGTCCCAATGCCCAACTAACAGTCGATTAGCTAGAGATCTTCCAAACCATAAAGCTGAAGACCAAGCCGAATCCCTTTCAAGAGCAGGAATAAGAGATATTAGAAATGCAGCCAGAAAGACTCTTTTAACTGTACAACTGCAAGAACCCCTGAAAATGCCCATTCTCTGATTCAACAAGCCACAACTAAACCTTATCTTGCCTTTTCAGATGGCTTGGCACAAGCAGTTCAAAAGCAGCGTCCTAAGGAAACAGCACATCCTCACTGAATTAAAGCCTTGCCTTTACTAACACAAACAATAAATGT
>NW_022148872.1:0-1043 GCF_901933205.1 Camarhynchus parvulus | reverse complement strand
GTCCCCTGGCACACCAGGTGCGTGCAGGTGACCCCGTGACCCTGCACTGCTCAGTGCAGGTGGGCTCAGCCCCTGTCACCTTCACCTGGCTGCACAACGGGCAGGAGGTGGCCTGGGGTCCCCTCCTGGAGCTCAGGGCCATCGATGTGGGACATTCGGGCACCTACCAGTGCGTGGCCACCAACCAGCTGGGACAGGACGGGCACCGCGTGTTCCGGGCACTCAGCCCTGAGCTGGCCCTGGAGGTGACACCTGGCTCACCCTGGCTCACAGGTGGGGTCACACGGGGTCAACGGGGTGTTCAGGACCCCCGGGGTTCGGGGTGACCCCAATGTGTCCCCCTCTGTTTCTTGCAGTGGCTGCAGGGGTCAGTGGGGCCCTTTTGTTCGTTCTCCTGCTCGTGGGTGTCATTGTGACCTGGCACCGGTGGCACCGTGTGGGTGGGTGACAATGGAGGGACGGGGGTCCCATGGAGCTGTAGAGGCCCCCAGAGCTGGGGAACGATAGGGCAGCACCCACAGACCCTGAATTGAGACATTTGCTGGGGGGCCTGCAGGGTTTGAGGGGGTGCTGGAGGGTCCTGCAGGGATGTTGGGGGCTTATTCAGGGGTCATGGGGGTGTTTTGGCGGTCTCTGTCCTTGCTGGGCTTTGGGTTCTTGAGGCTGAGGTGGTCGGGGCCACTGGGGAGACTAATGAATTCTGAGGGGCTTCCGGAATGCCTGGGGGTCCTGAGGTGAATCGAGAGTCCGACTGGGGTGCAGGAATCCTGAGAGGGTTCAGGGCCCTGGGAGCCCACAGTCACCCCTCCCCTCTTTCTCTGCAGCTGCCAGGAAGCAGCAGGAAAGGTGAGTGGGGGGCTCAAACCACACTCTCCCCTTTTACCCCAAACCCCCAAGACCTCCCATTCCCTCCCCCACATCCCCTTTATTCCCTCAGGGCCCCCCCGGATCCCCCGGCCCCCCCAGAGGAGGGGGAGGTGCTGTACACCCACGTCGTGGTCACCAAGAGGGCAGGGGGTGAGTACGGGGGAGGCACACGCAGA
>NW_022148871.1:0-1048 GCF_901933205.1 Camarhynchus parvulus | reverse complement strand
ATTGGGGTTGGGACTGGGATTGGGGTTGGGGGGGGCCGGGACTGGGGCCTGGGACTGGGATTGGGGTTTGACTGGGGTTGGGGTTTGGATTGGGATTGGGGTTGGGGTTTGTGTTTGGGATTGGGGTTGGGATTGGGGTTGGGGTTTGGGATTGGGGTTGGGGTTTGGGATTGGGGTTGGGGTGGGATTGGGGTTGGGATTGGGGTTTGGGGTTGGGGTTTGGGATTGGGGTTTGGGATCGCGGTTTGGGATTTGGGGTTTGGGATTTGGGATTTGGGATTTGGGATTTGGGGTTGGGATTTGGGATTTGGGTTCGGGATTTGGGGTTGGGATTGGGGTTTGGGATTTGGGGGGGATTGGGGTTTGGGATTGCTTTGGGATTTGGGGTTTGGGATTTGGGGGTGAGGCACTTGGGGATTTGGGTTTGGGATTTGGGTTTGGGATTTGGGTTTGGGATTGGAGTTTGGGATTTGGGGTTTGGGATTTGGGTTTGGGATTTGGGGTTTGAATTTGGGGTTAGGGATTTGGGGTTCGGGTTTGAATTTGGGATTTGGGGATTTGGGTTTGGGATTGGGGTTTGGGATTGGGGTTTGGGATTGGGTTTGGGATTTGGGATTGGGATTTGGGGTTTGGGATTTGGGGTTGACTTTGGGGTTGGGATTTGGGGATTTGGGATTTTGGGTTTGGGGTTTGGGATTTGGGTTTGGGATTTGGGTTTGACTTTGGGGTTTGATTTTGCACCCACAGCTGCAGCACTTTCCATGCAATTGTCATAAATGACGACCTTGACTAGGCCAATATTTTGTTATTAATTAATCATTATTAACAGCGATAATTAATTTTTATTAACAGCGATGTTCATCCTGGGTCGATGCTCACCTCCCTTTCTCAAGCTGCTTTTCACTGCTTCACGAGGGATGGGATGAGCACGCTTCCTTTGTATACATTCCAAAGCTCAAGTTTATTTACATTCTATTTCATTTATCAATTATTCTTCCAGAGGTTTTATTGCAAAACTCTTTTCAGGCTCAAAGACAAGCAGGAAGTT
>NW_022148870.1:0-1052 GCF_901933205.1 Camarhynchus parvulus | reverse complement strand
TGGGTTGGTGCTGAGCAGAGGGCAGTGAGGAGAAAGGGAGAAGGCTGTGCTGCAGGGCAGGTGGATCCAGGCAGAGCCAATCTGGGGAGCAGCCTTGTCTAACAGCATTTCATTTTCCAGTTCTACTACATTACATTTCATTTTGCACTTCTGCTAGAACTGCATGTCACCAGGTTTCAAATATCCTCCTCAGTCCCAGCAGCCTGCCTGAAAGTGCTGTGTCTTTATCAGACCATTGATGGTCCTTCTGAAATCTGAGTCTCACTGGCTGCATCCAAACCTTGTGCTTGAAGAGCATTCCTAATTAAAGCAGATTGGGCCTTTGGGGAAGAGGGGGCTGCAAAGCATTTCCTAAATCATTTTCTACTCCAATTTCATTTCACACCTGAAGGATGATGCAGGGATTAGGGTTGAGACAAAGATGAGTTTGGTGGGTCAATTTTACTTTGAGAGCTTGAGAAGCACAGGAAGCCCAAATGATGATCCCAGAGGGTTGAACACAGAGGTTTCACCCTCCCAGATATACAAGGGTCTTAATCTTAAAACCACTGCTCTCAGCACGGAGCTGTCTCAATGCTGCATTAATGTTTTCTTCTCTTTGTGCATGTGTAGAATTGAAATCCCTCTTGGGGAGGAAACTTATTCCAAGTAAATTCCTAAGCAATCAGCTGAAAAAAACCCTGAAATGTTCTTTCCCTTGATTTGCTACTCCCTGGCAAATGCATGTGAATGCCAGGTCTTGAGCCTGGAACTGGAGCTGAGCGTTGAAGGAGGAATTGTCTACACAAGGCTTCTCCTTCAGTTTTGGGATCCAGTGCTGATTGCAACCAGGTCTGGTGAGAGAAGTGATCACAAATACACCACATTTCTGTGTGGCTCATGAAAAATGAAGAGCAGGTTTGGCCCAAGGCAGGTGTTGTGGTCAGATCCCGTCTGCTCTGCACGGAGTTTTTGGTCTCTGGGAACCTCTTGTGTGGGGCAGGAGTTCATGTTGCTGCATCTCCTGCTGGGCTTCACTCCCAGATCCTCCAGTAATGATATCTGAGGGTTAT
>NW_022148869.1:0-1069 GCF_901933205.1 Camarhynchus parvulus | reverse complement strand
TCCCAGAACATTCCCAATTTTCCAGGGACATTCCCGGTTTTCCCGGAACATTCCCGATTTTCCTAGAACGTTCCCAATTTTCCAGGAACATTCCCGGTTTTCCTGGAACATTCCCGATTTTCCCGGGACATTCCCGGTTTTCCCGGGCCGTTCCCAGCCCCAGGAGCGCTGGGAAAAGCCGGAATTCCCAAATTCCGAGGCTTGGCTGGGATTCCTCCGGCGCCCGTTCACTGGGAAGAGAAGAAAACAGGAAATGAGGGAAAACTGGGAAAACTGGGAAAACTGGGAAAACTGGGAATATTCCCCAGGGAATGTTTGGGGTTTAGCCCCAAAATTCCCAACCCCGGGAAAGGAGGGAAAATCTGGGAATGCTCCGGGTGGGATCTGGGACGTTCCAGACCCTCTGGAATGGGGGATTTTCCTCCTTTTGGGGCAATTCCCGGGATTTTGGGGGATCTGGGACATTCCAGACCCTCTGGAATGGGGGATTTTCCTCCTTTTGGGGCAATTCCCGGATTTTGGGGGATCTGGGGCGCAAAAGACCCCCTGGAATGGGGGATTTTCCCCGGGGCAATTCCTGCTGGGATGTTCCAGACCCTCTGGAATGGGGGATTTTTCCTCCTTTTGGGGCAATTCCTGGGATTTTTGGGGATCTGGGACGTTGCAGACCCTCTGGAATGGGGGATTTTCCTCCTTTTGGGGCAATTCCTGGGATTTTGGGGGATCTGGGACGTTCCAGACCCTCTGGAATGGGGGATTTTCCTCCTTTTGGGGCAATTCCTGGGATTTTGGGGCATCTGGGATGTTCCAGACCCTCTGGAATGGGGGATTTTCCTCCTTTTGGGGCAATTCCTGGGATTTTGGGGGATCTGGGACATTCCAGACCCTCTGGAATGGGGGATTTTCCTCCTTTTGGGGCAATTCCTGGGATTTTGGGGGATCTGGGACGTTCCAGAGACCCCTCTGGAATGGGGGGATTTTCCTCCTTTTGGGGGCAATTCCCTGGGATTTTGGGGGATCTGGGATGTTCCAGACCCTCTGAATGGGGATTTTCCTCCTTTTGGGGCAA
>NW_022148868.1:0-1069 GCF_901933205.1 Camarhynchus parvulus | reverse complement strand
ACTGGCCATGTCTGACTGTCCTGAGCTGCCAGCAGTCTTGTAGTGGAGCACAACAAATTGCACTTCTGTTTCAAAAGCCTCTGATCTCATTTTCTCCTACCACATTGTTTAATGTATATGCCTATCTTGAGGTTATCCTACTGTCTCAGACCAACCTTCAGATTTCAAATCATTGGAGGGAATAGTAAAATTTTGAGTGGCCTTCATTCATTACTTCACAAGTAATTATGTCTCTGCAGAAGGAGCCTGGAACACTCAATGCTGTAAAGAGATTGGTATATATGTAGGGAACAGGACGCTGATGAAAAAGAGCCTTCCACCATCAGCTAAGCCAAACACAGCCCAGCACAGAACTGATGCGACTGCTCTGCTGATGTACAGCACAGGGGATGTGGCACAGAAGGGAAAGAGCTGTTGAAACTAATGAACAACTAAGCACAAAATGAGTGTGGCTTGATCCTGATACAACCAGCTAAAGACAAAAATAAGGTCATCAATCTTTAAAAAAATCCAGAACAGCTTTGTTATGGAAGCTAATGAAGACAGGAAAGCACAAAGCAAATCACTTGATGTGAAGATTGGTCATTTTATGAAAGGGGTTGTATGATCTGGTGTCTGCATAGACAGAAGACTGGACTTCATCATTCATTCCGTTTCTGAATGCCTGATGTTCCTTCACCTCTGGCCCATTGCTCTTATCCAGGTCAAAAATCCACGTGGGGCAAAAGCTCCCTGCATAAGTCTTACAGGAGTGAGGATGCTGGCAGAAGAAATGTCAATGTTTCAATAATTGTAACTGAAACAGATGGGTTGATGTGAGTGAAAATAGTCTTTAGTCTTTTCAAGGCTCATATACTTCTGGAATGACCAATGCCATTTTAGAAGCTAGACAAAAAATTTCTATTAACACAATATGGAAAACATTAGTCTGTTGTGAAATACACATGGCATTAACAAAAGTCTTGTGAGCTCTTCTGATTTTCTTACATGTAGGGCAACATTCTGAAAAGTTCTACAGGACATAGTTCCTCATACCACACTCCTGGGAGAATCTTCAGTCTTCATGTTA
>NW_022148867.1:0-1077 GCF_901933205.1 Camarhynchus parvulus | reverse complement strand
CACTATCAAACCAGCCCGAGTTGGCACTGGTGCCAGCTTGGGTCTGGGAGGCATCGTTGTCGCGGATTTTCAGGAGCCAGCCGGCCACTCCGGGGCACAGGCCCCAAACATAAACAACGGGCCTTTCCCTCTGAAACCAAACTCACCAGCCCCGGTCCTTGATGGCAGATTGTGGGACTCCGTTGGCACTATCAAACCAGCCCGAGTTGGCACTGGTGCCAGCTTGGGTCTGGGAGGCATCGTGCGTATCGCGTATTTTCAGGAGCCAGCCGGCCACTACGGGGCACAGGCACCCAAACATAAACAACGGGCCTTTCCCTCTGAAACAAAACTCACCAGCCCCGGTCCTTGATGGCAGATTGTGGGACACCGTTGGCACTATCAAACCAGCCTGAGTTGGCACTGGTGCCAGCTTGGGTCTGGGAGGCATCCTGCGTATCGCGGATTTTCAGGAGCCAGCCAGCCACTCTGGGGCACAGGCCCCCAAACATAAACAACGGGCCTTTCCCTCTGAAACAAAACTCACCAGCCCCGGTCCTTGATGGCAGATTGTGGGACTCCGTTGGCACTATCAAACCAGCCTGAGTTGGCACTGGTGCCAGCTTGGGTCTGGGAGGCATCCTGCGTATCGCGTATTTTCAGGAGCCAGCCGGCAACCCCGGGCCTATGGCCCCCAAACATAAACAACGGGCCTTTCCCTCTGAAACAAAACTCACCAGCCCCGGTCCTTGATGGCAGATTGTGGGACTCCGTTGGCACTATCAAACCAGCCCGAGTTGGCACTGGTGCCAGCTTGGGTCTGGGAGGCATCCTGCGTATCGCGGATTTTCAGGAGCCAGCCAGCCACTCCGGGCCTATGGCCCCCAAACATAAACAACGGGCCTTTCCCTCTGAAACAAAACTCACCAGCCCCGGTCCTTGATGGCAGATTGTGGGACTCCGTTGGCACTATCAAACCAGCCCGAGTTGGCACTGGTGCCAGCTTGGGTCTGGGAGGCATCCTGCGTATCGCGGATTTTCAGGAGCCAGCCGGCCACTCTGGGGCACAGGCACCCAAACATAACCAACTGGCCTTTC
>NW_022148866.1:0-1078 GCF_901933205.1 Camarhynchus parvulus | reverse complement strand
CAAACCAGCCCAAGTTGGCACTGGTGCCAGCTTGGGTCTGGGAGGCATCCTGCGTATCGCGGATTTTCAGGAGCCAGCCGGCCACTACGGGCCTATGGCCCCCAAACATAAACAACGAGCCTTTCCCTCTGAAACAAAACTCACCAGCCCCCGTACTTGATGGCTGATTGTGGGACTCCGTTGGCACTATCAAACCAGCCCGAGTTGGCACTGGTGCCAGCTTGGGTCTGGGAGGCATCCTGCGTATCGTGGATTTTCAGGAGCCAGCTGGCGACTCCGGGCCTATGGCCCCCAAACATAAACAACGGGCCTTTCCCTCTGAAACAAAACTCACCAGCCCCAGTTCCTTGGTGGCAGATTGTGGGACTCCGTTGGCACTATCAAATCAGCCCGAGTTGGCACTGGTGCCAGCTTGGGTCTGGGAGGCATCCTGCATATCACGGATTTTCAGGAGCCAGCCGGCCACTCCGCGCCTATGGCCCCCAAACATAAACAACGGACCTTTCCCTCTGAAACAAAACTCACCAGCCCCGGTCCTTGATGGCAGATTGTGGGACTCCGTTGGCACTATCAAACCAGCCCGAGTTGGCACTGGTGCCAGCTTGGGTCTGGGAGGCATCCTGCGTATCGCGGATTTTCAGGAGCCAGCCAGCCAGTCCGGGCCTATGGCCCCCAAACATAAACAACGGGCCTTTCCCGCTGAAACAAAACTCACCAGCCCCGGTCCTTGATGGCAGATTGTGGGACTCCGTTAGTACTATCAAACCAGCCCGAGTTGGCACTGGTGCCAGCTTGGGTCTGGGAGGCATCCTGCGTATCGCGGATTTTCAGGAGCCAGCCGGATACTCCGGGGCACAGGCCCCGAAATATAAACAACGGGCCTTTCCCGCTGAAACAAAACTCACCAGCCCCAGTTCCTGATGGCAGATTGTAGGACTCCGTTGGCACTATCAAACCAGCCCGAGTTGGCACTGGTGCCAGCTTGGGTCTGGGAGGCATCCTGCGTATCGCGGATTTTCAGGAGCCAGCCAGCCACTCCGGGGCAGAGGCCCCAAACATAAAAACAAGGGGCCTTTCC
>NW_022148865.1:0-1086 GCF_901933205.1 Camarhynchus parvulus | reverse complement strand
GATTTACCCTGTGTTGAAAAGATGGATTTACAATGGGGATTAATTTGGCCTGTTACACTAACATCCCTATGTCTTCATCTGTATCAAGATGTTTTTAAGCTTTTTTTAAAACTAATTGAAGAATTGCTCCTATAAATACCATTCTGATAGGAAGCATAGAGAAAAGCAAGGAAAAAAAAGGAGAGAGAAGTAAGTACAGGCAACAAAACTCCTTGATAACTTTTATTCTATGATCACAGAGCACCATTTCCAGTTAATGCTACTGACACAAGACTTTATTATTTGATATAAACCACACATATTGAGCATCTATGGGACACCAGACAACACCCATTAGTGAAAGAAGACCTTCATAACTCACATGTTGGTTTACCACTTCATTTTATTAACTCTCACTTATTAGACAGCAGTAGTGCTTTGCACTACAACAGCTAACTTCTTCAGGGCTCACTGTGTGACAGATTTCCCAATGCTAGTCTTTTGGGGATTTTTCTGAAGAAAGGATTGCACATATGATTTGTTTATGTGTTGAAAGGTAGACAGAAACAACAGATAAAAATGAGGGGCTACTTGGTTTTCTGTGCATGCAGCCCTCTCTACAAAGCTGACTAAACCTCACCTGTTCCCTTCCCTGAAAGCATAGTAAAGTAAAAAATTCATCACGGACCTTGAGGTCAGAGGGACTGGGAGGAGGCGCAGAACTTGCATCCTGACCCTCATCTCCCCTTTGACAGCATGGGACTAGAATAAGTAATTACCTGATCACCACCCACTCATGGTCAGTCTATTTGGGGCCCCTGCTATGGTTTAGAGCTGTACAAATCATCATTCTTATGAGGAATGGAGAAGCATGTGATCAGAGCATCAAGAGCGGCTGGAGAATTCCTAATCCTAAGTCTTACAAATGCTGCCTTTGTATTCTGATTTGTAGAAGAAGAATATTCTTCTAGTCAGTGTTTTGTTTGTTTGTTTGTTTGTTTAACACGTTTGTAATACTTACAAGTGCTTGGGATATACTTCCTAATGCCCAAGGAACTGAGACAGAGTAAAGGCTTGTGGCATCATCCCCAAGTATTTAAAGAATGT
>NW_022148864.1:0-93151 GCF_901933205.1 Camarhynchus parvulus | reverse complement strand
GGCGATGGTCCGGTTGTGCTCGGGGGGGATTTGGGGAGGGGTCTCAGGGTTAATTAGCGTTAATTAGCGTTAATTAGCGTTAATTACCGGGGGTCCCGTGGGCGATGGTCCAGTTGTGCTGGGGGGGATTTGGGGAGGGGGTCGCAGGGTTAATTAGCGTTAATTAGCGTTAATTAGCGTTAATTACCGGGGGTCCCGTGGGCGATGGTCCGGTTGTGCTCGGGGGGGATTTGGGGAGGGGTCCCCCGGGTTAATTGCGTTAATTAGCGTTCCAGATCCGGCAGCGTTACCAGGGGGTCCCGTGGGCGTGGTCGTTGTGCTCCGAGTACAGCCGCCAGCACCTACAGACCAGTATGGACCAGTATAACCCAGTATAGCCCAGTATAACCCAGTATGGACCAGTATAACCCAGTATAACCCAGTATGGACCAGTATAACCCAGTATAACCCAGTATGGACCAGTATAACCCAGTATAACCTGATAGAAACTGATATAGAGCCCTATAGACCAGTATAGCCCAGTATAGCCCAGTATGGACCAGTATAGCCCAGTATAACCCAGCAGGGGCGTCCCGCGTGCTCCAGTACAGCCGCCAGCACCTACGGACCAGTATGGACCAGTATGGACCAGTATGGACCAGTATAGCCCAGTATAACCTGATAGAAACTGATATAGAGCCTTATAGACCAGTATAGCCCAGTATAACCCAGTATAGCCCAGTATAGCCCAGTATGGACCAGTATAACCCAGTATAACCTGATAGAAACTGATATAGAGCCCTATAGACCAGTATAACCCAGTATAACCCAGTATAGCCCAGTATAGCCCAGTATAACCCAGTATAGCCCAGCAGGGGCCTCCCGCGTGCTCCAGTACAGCCGCCAGCACCTAAAACCAGTATGGACCAGTATGGACCAGTATAACCCAGTATGGACCAGTATAAACCAGTATAAACCAGTATGGACCAGTATAACCCAGTATAACCCAGTATAACCCAGCAGGGGCGTCCCGCGTGCTCCAGTACAGCCGCCAGCACCTACGGAAACCAGTATGGACCAGTATGGACCAGTATGGACCAGTATGGACCAGTATGGACCAGTATAACCCAGTATAACCTGATAGAAACTGATATAGAGCCCTATAGACCAGTATAACCCAGTATAACCCAGTACAACCCAGTATAACCCAGTATAGCCCAGTATAGCCCAGCAGGGGCGTCCCGCGTGCTCCAGTACAGCCGCCAGCACCTAAAACCAGTATGGACCAGTATAAACCAGTATAACCCAGTATGGACCAGTATAAACCAGTATAACCCAGTATAACCCAGTATAACCCAGTATAACCCAGTATAACCCAGCAGGGACGTCCCGCGTGCTCCAGTACAGCCGCCAGCACCTACAGACCAGTATGGACCAGTATAAACCAGTATAACCCAGTATAACCTGATAGAAACTGATATAGAGCCCTACAGACCAGTATAACCCAGTATAACCCAGTATAACCCAGTATAGCCCAGTATAACCCAGTATAGCCCAGTATAACCCAGCAGGGGCCTGCGTGCTCCAGTACAGCCGCCAGCACCTACGGAAACCAGTATGGACCAGTATAAACCAGTATAATCCAGTATGGACCAGTATGGACCAGTATGGACCAGTACAGACCAGTATAATCCAGTACAAACCAGTAACCCCAGTACAAACCAGTACGGACCAGTATAAACCTGCACGCTCCAGTACAGCCACCAGCACCTAACCAGTACAAACCAGTATAAACCAGTACAAACCAGTATAAACCAGTACAAACCGGTATAAACCAGTACAGACCAGTATAAACCAGTACACATCAGTACAAACCAGTATGGACCAGTACAAACAAGCACAGACCCGTATGGACCAGCACAAACCAGTATAAGCCAGTACAAACCAGAACAAACCAGTACAAACCAGTACAAACCAGTATAAACCAGTAGGTACTGGTACAGACCATTACGGACCAGTACAGACCTGGACAAACCAGTGCAAACCAGTGCAAACCAGTATAAACCAGTATAAACCAGTCCCTCACTGGTATCCCACTGGGAACAGCTGCCCTTCCCAGTATAAACCAGTATAAACCAGTCCCTCACTGGTATCCCATAGGGAACAGGTGTCCTTCCCAGTCCATCCCAGTATAAACCACTACAAACCAGTCCATCCCAGTCCATCCCAGTCCATCCCAGTCCCTCCCAGTCCCTCCCAGTCCAACCCAGTCCATCCCAGTCCATCCCAGTCCATCCCAGTCCCTCCCAGTCCATCCCAGTCCATCCCAGTCCCTCCCAGTCCTCCCAGTCCATCCCAGTCCATCCCAGTCCATCCCAGTCCCTCCCAGTCCCTCCCAGTCCATCCCAGTCCCTCCCAGTCCCTCCCAGTCCATCCCAGTCCATCCCAGTCCCTCCCAGTCCCTCCCAGTCCATCCCAGTCCCTCCCAGTCCATCCCAGTTCACTCACTGGTATCCCACGGGGAACAGGCGCCCCTCCCAGTACAAACCAGTTCCCTCCCAGTCGCTCCCAGTATATCCCAGTCACTCACTGGTATCCCACTGGGAAGAGCCGTTCCTCCCAGTATAACCAGTATAAACCAGTCCCTCCCAGTATAAACCAGTCCTCCCAGTATAAACCAGTTCTCTCCTAGTATAAACCAGTTCTCTCCCAGTCCATCCCAGCCCATCCCAGTATAAACCAGTTCTCTCCCAGTCCCTCCCAGTCCCTCCCAGTATAAACCAGTTTATCCCAGTTCACTCACTGTTACCCCACGGGGAAGAGCCATTCCTCCCAGTATAACCAGTATAAACCAGTCCCTCCCAGCCCATCCCAGTATGAACCAGTCCCCTCCCAGTCCCCTCCCAGTCCCTCCCAGTCCATCCCAGTATAAACCAGTTCTCTCCCAGTCCCCTCCCAGTTCTCTCCCAGTCCCTCCCAGTATAAACCAGTCCCTCCCAGTCCCTCCCAGTCCCTCCCAGTCCCTCCCAGTTTGTCCCAGTTTGTCCCAGTTTGTCCCAGTTTGTCCCAGTTCACTCACTGGTACCCCACGGGGAAGAGCCATTCCTCCCAGTATAACCAGTATAAACCAGTCCCTCCCAGCCCATCCCAGTATGAACCAGTCCCCTCCCAGTCCCCTCCCAGTCCCTCCCAGTCCATCCCAGTATAAACCAGTTCTCTCCCAGTCCCCTCCCAGTTCTCTCCCAGTCCCTCCCAGTATAAACCATCCCAGTCCCTCCCAGTTCCTCCCAGTTTATCCCAGTTTGTCCCAGTTTGTCCCAGTTTGTCCCAGTCCACCAGTTTGTCCCAGTTCCTCACTCGTTTACCCCACTTGGAAGAGCCATTTTCCCAGTATTGTCAGAAAATCAGTCCCTCGCACCCATCCCAGTATGAACCAGTCCCCTCCCAGTCCCCTCCCAGTCCCTCCCAGTCCATCCCAGTATAAACCAGTTCTCTCCCAGTCCCCTCCCAGTTCTCTCCCAGTCCCTCCCAGTTTATCCCAGTCCATCCCAGTCCCTCCCAGTTCCTCCCAGTTTATCCCAATCATCCCAATCCCTCCCAGCTTGTCCCAAACCATCCCAATACGTCCCAATCCCCCCCAAATCCCCAAACCCCAATCCACCCCAAAATCCCCCTCAAACACCCCAAAACTCCCAGAAACACCCCAAAAACTCTCAACCCCCCCCAAAGACCTCCAAAACACCCAAAATCCCAAAACCCCTCCCACACCCCTGCGAAACCCTCCCAAAGAACCAAAAACGCCCAAAACCCCAAAAACCCCAAAATCACCCCTCCCAAATCCCCAAAACCCCCAAAATCCCACTTCCCTCCTCAAGAGCCAAAAATTCCCCCAAAAATCCCACTAACCCCAAACCCACCCAAAACCCCCAAACCCCCCAAAACCCCAAACCAAACCCAAAAACCCAAATCCCCCCAAAACCCCAAAAACCCAAACCCCCAAAACCCCAAAACTCTCAACCCCCCAAAACCCCCCAAAACTCCCAACATCCCCAAAAACACCCCAAAACCCCCAAACCCTCCCCAAAAAATCCCCCAAAACTCCCAAACCCCCAAAACCACCCCCCAAAAAATCCCCCCAAAATATCCTCCTCCCAAAACCTCCCCAAAACCCCCAAAATCCCAAACCCCCCAAAATCCCCCCAAAACCCCCAGACCCCAAACCCAAAACCCCCAAAATCCCCCAACCGGGACCCCCCCAAATCCCAAACAACCCAAATCCCCCCCAAACACCTATCCCAAACCCACCAACCCCCAGAATTTCCTAAGGCTGATCCCCCCCAATCCCCCAAAATCGCCCCCACTCCCCAACCCTCCCCCCTGAGGGAACCCCAAAACACAAAATCCACCCCAAAAACCCAAACTTCAAACCCCCCCTGCACCACCTCCCAAAAAAACCCAAAATATCAACCCCCAAAACCACCAAAATCCCACAAAATCCCAAACCCCCCCAAAACCCCCCAAAACCCCAACCCGAAAACCCCAAATTCCCCGAAAAACAACCCAAAATTCCACCCCCAACCCCCCAAACACCCCAAAATATCCATAACCCCCAAAATCCTATAAAATCCCCAAAATCCTACAGAACCCCCGCCCGAACCAGCTCTTGAAGGGAATCCCAAAACACAAAATTCCACCCCAAAACCCCCAAATCCTAAAACACCAAAATGCTACAGAACCCCCGTCCCGCACCAGCTCCTGAGGGGAACCCCAAAAACACAAAATTCCACCCCAAAAAACCCCAAATCCTTCAGAACCCCCGTCCTGCACCAGCTCCTGCAGCAAAAACCCAAAATTCAACCCCAAAACCACCAAAATCCTACAAAATATCCATAAAACCCCCAAAATCCTACAGAAACCCCGTCCCGAACCAGCTCCTGAAGCAAAAACCCAAAATTCAACCCCCAAAACCCCAAAATCCTACAAAATATCCATAAAACCCCCAAAATCCTATAAAATCCCCCAAAATCCTACAGAACCCCCGTCCCGAACCAGCTCCTGAAGGGAATCCCAAAAACACAAAATTCCACCCCAAAAAAAACCCCAAATCCTAAAAAAACACCAAAATGCTACAGAAACCCCGTCCCGCACCAGCTCCTGAAGGGAACCCCAAAAACACAAAATTCAACCCCAAAAAAACCCCAAAATCCTACAGAATCCCCATCCCGCACCAGCTCCTGAAGGGGACCCCAAAAACACAAAATTCAACCCCAAAAACCCCAAATCCTAAAAAAACACCAAAATCCTACAGAAACCCTGTCCCGCACCAGCTCCTGAAGGGAACCCCAAAAACACAAAATTCAACCCCAAAAAAACCCCAAAATCCTAAAAAAACCCCCAAATCCTATAAAAACCCCCGTCCCGCACCAGCTCCTGAGGGGAACCCCAAAAACACAAAATTCAACCCCAAAAAACCCCCAAATCCTAAAAAAACACCAAAATCCTACAGAATCCCCATCCCGAACCAGCTCCTGAGGGGAACCCCAAAAACACAAAATTCCACCCCAAAAAAAACCCCAAATCCTAAAAAAACACCAAAATCCTACAGAAACCCTGTCCCGCACCAGCTCCTGAAGGGAACCCCAAAACCACAAAATTCAACCCCAAAAAAACCCCAAATCCTACAGAACCCCCGTCCTGCACCAGCTCCTGAGGGGAACCCCAAAAACACAAAATTCAACCCCAAAAAAACCCCAAATCCTACAGAATCCCCATCCCGAACCAGCTCCCAAAGGGAACCCCAAAAACACAAAATTCAACCCCAAAAAAACCCCCAAATCCTAAAAAAACACCAAAATCCTACAGAAACCCTGTCCCTGCACCAGCTCCTGAAGGGAACCCCAAAAACACAAAATTCAACCCCAAAAACCCCCAAACCAAAAAACACCAAAATCCTACAGAATCCCCATCCCGAACCAGCTCCTGAGGGAACCCCAAAAACACAAAATTCAACCCCAAAACAACCCCAAAATCCTACAGAATCCCCATCCTGCACCAGCTCCTGAGGGGAACCCCAAAACCACAAAATTCCACCCCAAAAAAACCCCAAATCCTTCAGAACCCCCGTCCTGCACCAGCTCCTGCAGCAAAAACCCAAAATTCAACCCCAAAACCACCAAAATCCTACAAAATATCCATAAAACCCCCAAAGTCCTACAAAATCCCCCAAAATCCTACAGAAACCCCGTCCCGCACCAGGTCCTGAAGGGAACCCCAAAACCACAAAATTCAACCCCAAAAAACCCCCAAATCATAAAAAACCACCAAAATCCTACAGAACCCCCGTCCCGCACCAGCTCCTGAAGGGAACCCCAAAAACACAAAATTCAACCCCAAAAAAAACCCCAAATCCTAAAAAAACACCAAAATCCTACAGAAACCCTGTCCCACACCAGCTCCTGAAGGGAACCCCAAAAACACAAAATTCAACCCCAAAACAACCCAAATCCTATAAAAACTCCCGTCCTGCACCAGCTCCTGCAGCAGAAACCCAAAATTCAACCCCAAAAACCCCAAATCCTACAAAATATCCATAAACCCCAATTACAGAAACCCCCCCCCCAACTCCTGCACAAAACACAAAATTAACCCCCAAAACCCAATCTAAAAAACACCAAAATCTTCAGACCCCGCACCAGCTCCTGAAGCAACCCAAAATTCAACCCCAAAAACCCCAAAATCCTACAAAATATCCATAAACCCCCAAAGTCCTACAGAAACCCCCGTCCTGAGCCAGCTCCCAAAGGGAACCCCAAAAACATCAAAATTCTACCCCAAAACCACCAAATTCAGCCCCAAAACCATCAAAATCTGACTCAGGAACCCCAAAAACCCCAAAATCCTACAAAAAACCCCAAAATCCTACAAAAACCCCCAAAATGCGACAGAAACCCCCGTCCCGCACCAGCTCCTGAAGGGAACCCCAAAACCACAAAATTCAACCCCAAAAACATCAAAATTCAACCACAAAACCCCCAAAATCCTACAAAATCCCCCAAAATCCTACAGAAACCCCGTCCCACACCAGCTCCTGAAGGGAACCCCAAAACACAAAAATTCCCCAAAAACCCAAAAAAACACCAAAATCCCAACCACAAACCAGCCCCAAGAACCCCAAAACAAAATTCAACCCCAAAACTCCTAAAAAACACCAAAATCCTACAGAAACCCTGTCCCGCACCAGCTCCTGAGGGGAACCCCAAAAACACAAAATTCAACCCCAAAAACCCCCAAATCCTAAAAAAACACCAAAATCCTACAGAACCCACATCCCGAACCAGCTCCTGAAGGGAACCCCAAAAACACAAAATTCCACCCCAAAAAAACCCCAAATCCTTCAGAACCCCGTCCCGCACCAGCTCCTGCAGCAAAAACCCAAAATTCAACCCCAAAACCACCAAAATCCTACAAAATATCCATAAAACCCCCAAAATCCTACAGAAACCCCCGTCACGAACCAGCTCCTGAAGCAAAAACCCAAAATTCAACCCCCAAACCCCCAAAATCCTACAAAATATCCATAAAACCCCCAAAATCCTATAAAATCCCCCAAAATCCTACAGAACCCCCGTCCCGAACCAGCTCCTGAAGGGAATCCCAAAAACACAAAATTCAACCCCAAAAAAACCCCCAAATCCTAAAAAACCACCAAAATCCTACAGAAACCCTGTCCCGCACCAGCTCCTGAAGGGAACCCCAAAACCACAAAATTCCACCCCAAAAACACCCCAAATCCTTCAGAACCCCCGTCCTGCACCAGCTCCTGCAGCAAAAACCCAAAATTCAACCCCAAAACCACCAAAATCCTACAAAATATCCATAACCCCCCAAAATCCTACAAAATCCCCCAAAATCCTACAGAACCCCCATCCCGAACCAGCTCCTGAAGGGAACCCCAAAAACACAAAATTCAACCCCAAAAAAACCCCAAAATCCTAAAAAACCACCAAAATCCTACGGAACCCCCGTCCCGCACCAGCTCCTGAAGGGAACCCCAAAAACACAAAATTCCACCCCAAAAAAACCCCAAATCCTTCAGAACCCCCGTCCCGCACCAACTCCTGAGGCAAAAACCCAAAATTCAACCCCAAAACCACCAAAATCCTACAAAATATCCATAAAAACCCCAAAATCCTACAGAAACCCCCGTCCCGCACCAGCTCCTGAAGGGAACCCCAAAACCTCCCCAGGACCCCCTAAATTCTCTCAGGACCACCCTAAATCTCCCCTGGGTGTCCCCAACCCCAATTTTAACTCTACGTAACCCCATAGAAACCCCCCAAAACCCCACAAAATACCCCAAATCCCAGCCAGGACCCCCCAAACCCCCGCCAGGACCCCCCAAACCCCCCAAATCCCAGCCAGGACCTCCCAAATCCCCCCAGGGCCCCCCAACCCCACTCAACTCTACGTACCCCCAGAGCAAACCCCCAAACCACCCTAAACCCCAAATCCGAGCAGGGCCCCCAACCCCCCAAACACCCCCAAACCCCCCAAATCCCAGCCAGGACCCCCCAAATCCCCCCAGCACGCGGCCAAACCTGCAGAACACGTCCCCGGCCAGCAGGGGGCAGAACTCCCGGCCCCTGGCAGAACTCTCGTCCCTGAGCAAGGCACCCCAATACCCCCAAACACCCGTCCAACACCCCAAATCCCCCCCAGGAACCCCCCAGACTCACGTCCCCCGCCAGCAGGCGGCCCTGGCCTGGCAGGAACACCCCAAAGGTTCCGGGAGAACCCCCAAAAGCTCCTGGGGGAACCCCCAAAATTGGTCTCAATGGGTGAGGCAGGGGGTAGACCTGGTGTCTCCCATCCCCATAGAAGTCTATGGGTGACGGGGACCTGGTGTCTCCTGTCCCTATAGGGACCCAAGCTCCTGGGGACCCCAAATGGTCCCATCGCTGAGGCTAGGGGTAGACCTGGTGTCTCCCATCCCCATAGAAGTCTATGGGTAGACCTGGTGTCTCCTATCCCTATAGAAGTCTATGGGTAGACCTGGTGTCTCCTGTTCCAATACAAGTCTATGGGTAGACCTGGTGTCTCCCATCCCTATAGAAGTCTATGGGTAGACCTGGTGTCTCCTGTTCCAATACAAGTCTATGGGTAGACCTGGTGTCTCCTGTTCCAATACAAGTCTATGGGTAGACCTGGTGTCTCCCATCCCCATACAAGTCCATAGGTAGACCTGGTGTCTCCTGTTCCAATACAAGTCTATGGGTAGACCTGGTGTCTCCTGTCCCAATACAAGTCTATGGGTAGACCTGGTGTCTCCTGTCCCAATACAAGTCTATGGGTAGACCTGGTGTCTCCCATCCCCATACAGTCCATGGGTAGACCTGGTGTCTCCTGTCCCAATACAAGTCTATGGGTAGACCTGGTGTCTCCCATCCCTATAGCAGTCTATGGGTAGACCTGGTGTCTCCCATCCCAATAGCAGTTTATGGGTAGACCTGGTGTCTCCTGTTCCAATACAAGTCTATGGGTAGACCTGGTGTCTCCTGTCCCAATACAAGTCTATGGGTAGACCTGGTGTCTCCCATCCCAATACAGGCTATGGGTAGACCTGGTGTCTCCTGTTCCAATACAAGTCTATGGGTAGACCTGGTGTCTCCTATTCCAATACAAGTCTATGGGTAGACCTGGTGTCTCCCGTCTCAATACAAGTCTATGGGTAGACCTGGTGTCTCCCATCTCCATACAAGTCTATGGGTAGACCTGGTGTCTCCCATCCCAATACAAGTCTATGGGTAGACCTGGTGTCTCCCATCCCAATACAAGTCTATGGGTAGACCTGGTGTCTCCCATCCCAATACAAGTCTATGGGTAGACCTGGTGTCTCCCATCCCCATAGCAGTCTATGGGTAGACCTGGTGTCTCCCATTCCAATAGCAGTCTATGGGTAGACCTGGTGTCTCCTGTTCCAATACAAGTTTATGGGTAGACCTGGTGTCTCCCATCCCTATACCAGTCTATGGGTAGACCTGGTGTCTCCCATCCCCATACAAGTCCATGGGTAGACCTGGTGTCCTTTCAGGACCACCCAAAAATTCCCCCGAGACCCCCAAAATCCCCCCAAAATCCCTTCCAGGACCCCCCCAAAAGACCCCAAATCCCCTTGGGACCCCTCCCCACCATCTGCCGGCCCCTGACCATGTGCCAGACCCCCCCCCAAATCCTTCCCAAAATCCTCTCCAGGACCCCCCAAAAATCCCAAATGTCCCCCAAAACCACCCTAAAAAATACCTCAAAATCCCTCCCAAAAAAACCCAAAATCCCCCTTAAAAAACCCAAAATCCCATCCAAGACCCCCTCTAAAAACCCCCAAACCCCCCGGGACCCCTCCCCACCATCTGGCGGCCCCTGGCCACGGCGGCGTGCACGTTCCGGAGAGTTCCGTCGCCCTCCTCGAAGACCTCGGCCGACCAGAGGGCGCAGTTCACGTGGGTCCACTCGTTCTGCCCCATGTACAGCAGGCGCCCCTCGTCCTGCGGGACCCCTCCCCAAATTAGGGATGGGCCGCAGGGACCCCTCCCCAAAAAAAACCCCACGAAAATCCCCCCAAAAATGAAAAAAACTGAATTTCTGGCACTTAAAGGGGCTGGAATGAGCCAAAATTGGAGGTTTTCCCCCAAAATACTCTCCAGGGACCCCTCCTTGTCCTGTGAGACCCCATCCCAAATTAGGGACGGCCGTGCAGGGACCCTCCCCAAAAAAAACCCCACGAAAATTCTCACAAAAATGAAAAAACCTGGAATTTGTGGCACTAAAAGGGGCTGGAATGAGCCAAAATTGGGGTTTTGCCCCAAAATATTCCTCAAAGATCCCTTCTCGTCCTGTGGGACCCCTCCCCAAATTAGGGACGGGTGCAGGGACCCCTCCCCAAAAACCCCCAAGAAAATCCCCCCTAAAAACCCCAAAACCCCCAAAATTCCTGAGTCCCAAACCCCCTCACCTGTGTCAGCTCACCTGAGCCCCTCCCTCACCTGAGCCCCTCCCTCACCTGTCTCACCTGGACACCCTCACCTGTGCCCCTCCCTCACCTGTCCCAGCTCACCTGAGCCCAAATCCTCTCACCTGTCCCGATTCACCTGAGCCCCCAAATCCCCTCACCTGAACCCCTCCCCCTCACCTGAGCCCCTCCCCCCTCACCTGTCCGCACTCACCTGAACCCCAAAGCCCCTCACCTGTTCCTGTGTCTCACCTGAGCCCCTCCCTCACCTGTCCCCATCCACCTGAGCCCCTCCCCCCTTCACCTGTCTTACCTGAGCCCCTCCCTCACCTGTCCGCACTCACCTGAACCCCAAATCCCCCAAACCCCCTCACCTGTCTCACCTGGGCACTCTCACCTGCTCCCCGTGTATCACCTGTGTTATCTCTCACCTGAGCCCAAATCCTCTCACCTGTCCCAATTCACCTGAGCCCCCAAATCCCCTCACCTGAGCCCCTCCCTCACCTGAGCCCCTCTCTCACCTGTCTGTGCTCACCTGAGCCCAAATCCTCTCACCTGGCCCCGCTCACCTGAGCCCCCAAATCCCCTCACCTGAGCCCCTCCCCCCTCACCTGTGTCCCAGATCCCCCCAAGCCCCTCACCTGTCTCACCTGTTCCCCCTCACCTGTCCCACGTCTCACCTGAGCCCCTCCCTCACCTGTCCCAGCTCACCTGAGGCCCTCCCTCCTCACCTGAGCCCCTCCCTCACCTAAGCCCCTTCCGCCCACACCTGTCCCCCCTCACCTGAGCCCCAAATCCCCCAAACCCCCTCACCTGTCTCCCTGCTCACCTGAGCCTCTCCCCCTTCACGTGTCCCCTGTGTCTCACCTGTCCCACTCACCTGAGCCCCTCCCTCACCTCTCCGCACTCACCTGAACCCCCAAACCACCTCACCTGTGCTCACCCGAGCCCCTCCCCCCTCACCCGTGCTCACCCTGAGCCCCTCCCCCTCACCTGTGCTCACCCGAGCCCCTCCCCCTCACCTGTGCTCACCTGAGCCCCTCCCCCGTCCCGTCTGTCTCACCTGCGCAGGTGCGTCCCCGCTCTGCAGGCACAGCGTGCACTGGCGCTCGTCGGCCCCGCCCCCTCCAGCCGCCTGTGGCACCGCTGGCTCCGCCCCCTCCTCACCTGGGCGGGGAAAAGGGGCGGGGTCAGCGCGGGGCCACGCCCACAGGGGCACAGCTGAGCTCAGGTGTGGACAGGTGAGGTCAGAGTGGGCGTGGCTTGGTCAGGTGAGCTCAGAGTGGGCGTGGCTTGCCCAGATGAACTCAGAGTGGGCGTGGCTTGCCTAGATGAGCTCACAGTGGGCGTGGCTTGCCCAGAGGAGCTCAGAGTGGGCGTGGCTTGTCTAAGTGAGCTCAGAGTGGGCGTGGCTTAGCCAGGCGTGCACAAAGGAGCTCAGAGTGGGCGTGGCTTGCTCAGGTGAGCTCAGAGTGGGCGTGGCTTAGCTGGGTGTGCGCATGAGCTCAGAGTGGGCGTGGCTTGCACAGATGAGCTCACAGTGGGCGTGGCTTGCACAAATGAACTCAGAGTGGGCGTGGCCTTGCTCCAAAGTGGGCGTGGCTCCCCATGCGTTTTGGGGTTGCCAAGTCTCATCCGTGCGGGCGTGGCCGGGGCGTGGCCGGGGGGTGGGCGTGGCTAAACTCACCTGAGAGGGGCGTGGCCGGGGGTGGGCGTGGCTAAACTCACCTGAGAGGGGCGGGGCCGGCTCCAGGCGCCACCTGGCGTAGGTGTGGTCACTGGAGGGCGGCTCCACGGGGAGGGGCGGGGCCTCGCTGGGGGAGGGAAGGGGTCAGCACCCCCAAAATCCACCTGGGACCCCCAAAACTCCCCCAAATCCACCTGGGACCCCCCAAAACCCACCTGGGACCCCCCAAATCCCCCCCAATTCACCTGGGACCCCCCAAAATCCAACCCAAACACACCTGGGATCCCCCAAACGCACCTGGGACCCCCCAAAACCCACCTGGGAACCTCCTAAATCCTCCAAAATCCACCCAGAACCCCAAATTCCAGCTGGGCCCCCCCAAATCTCCCCCAAAATCCACCTGGGACCCCCCAAAACCCTCCAAAATCCACCCAAAACCCCAAAATCCACCTGAGACCCCTCAAAAGCCACCTGAACCCCCACAAAAATCCACTCAGAACCCCAAAATCCACCTGGGACCCCCCCAGAACGCACCCAAAACTCCAAAATCCACCTGGGACACCTCAAATCCCCCAAAATCCACCTGGGACTCCCAAAATCCCCCCCAAATTCACCTGGGACCCCTCCAAAGGCACCTGGATCCCCCCAAAATCCTCTCAGAATCCCAAAATCCACCCGGGACCCCCCAAAAAATCCACCTGGGACCCCCCAAATCCACCCATCCCCCAAAATCACCTGGGACCCCCAATCCTCCCCCAAGTGCCCCAAATCCAGAATCCCAAAACCCCCCCAAAAAGCCCCCCACCTGGCCCCCAAACTCCCCAAAATTGACCTGAACCGCCCTCCCCCCCCCCTCCCCCCCCCGCACTCACTTGGGGCTCTCGGGGGGGCTCCAAATTTTGGGGTCCCGGGCGTCGAACCAGGGGAAGGCCCCGCCCATCAGCTGGGGAGGGGGGGGGGCGGAGCGGCTGTGAGGGCTGAGGCCCCGCCCCCACCCCAAAAACCCCTCCCCCACCCCCCAAAATCCCCTCCCCCACCCCCAAAATCCCCTCCCCCACCCCCTTTTCTGTGGGGAGCTTCCGCCCCTTTGAAGCCCCTCCCCCATTTTTTGGCCCCTCCCCACCCTCTTCAGGCCGCACCCACTTTTGTTTCAGGCCCCTCCCCCTAAATTTCAGCGGCCCCGCATCCCCATATTTCAGGCCACGCCCCCATTTTAAAGCCCCACCCACCATTTTTCACTCCCGCCTCTAATTGCAAGGCCACGCCCCTGACTTTGAAGCCACGCCCTCAATTCTGAAACCCTCCCCCAATTTTAAAGCTCCTCCCCCAATTTCAAAGCTCCTCCCTAATTATTAAGCCCCACCTCAATTTTACAAACCCCTCCCCCTTCTTAAAGCCCCTCCCCAATTTTGCGTCTCCACCCCTCAAATTTGAAGCCCCACCCACAATTTTAAAGCTCCTCCTCCAATTTTGAGGCCACGCCCCCAATTTTATAGCCCCCCAGATTTGAAGCCCCACCCCAATTTTGAAGCCCCTCCCCTATTTCAGACCCCTCCCCCCAATTTTGGGACCCCTCCCCCTCATTTTAAGCCCCTCCCCCACAATTTTAAAGACCCCTCCTCCAACTTTTGTCCCTCCCCCTCCCCTATTTTAAGGCTCCTCCCCCTCATTTTCAAGCCCCTCCCCCTCCCCAATTTTAGGCCCCTCCCTCCATTTTAGAGCCCCGCCCTCAACTTTTGAAACCCCTCCCCTATTTTAAGGCTCCTCCCCCCCATTTTAAAACCCCTCTCCCATTTTAGGCCCCTCCCCTTATTTTAGACCCCTCCCCCCTAATTTTAAGCCCCTCCTCCAATTTTCAGGCCACTCCACCATATCTGCCCCTGCTCATTTTCAAGCCCCTCCCCCACTTTTTAAGCCCCTCCCCCATTTTAACCCCTCCCCCCCATTCTTGCCCCTCCCCCACCTTCAGGAAGAGCTCCCGGGCTCCGTCCAGGCTGGGGCGGCGGGGGCCTGGGCTGGGGGCGGGGCTTGTGCCGCCCCTCCCCCCCCTGAGCAGCACCGCGGCCACGTCCTGAGCGAACTCCTGCTGGGGGAGGGGCACCGTGGGACCCCAGACCCAAACTCGGGGGGACCCCACCCCCAAACATTTTTGGGGTTTTTCCCAAATTTTGGGGATTTTTTTCCCCAGATTTTTGGGGATTTTTTTCCCCAACGTTTTTGGTTTTTTCTCAAAATTTTGTGAATTTTTTCCCACAATTTTTGGGTCTTTTTCCCAATATTTTGCCATTTTTTTCCCCCAAATGTATTGGTTTTTTCCCAAATTTTGTGATTTTTTTCCCAAATTTTTTGGGTTTTTCCCAAGTTTTTTGAGGTTTTTTTCCCCACATTTTTTTGGTTTCTCCCCAATTTTTTGGGAATTTTTTTCCCCAAAGTTTTTCAGTTTTTCCCAAATTTTTGGGGATTTCTCTCCCCATTTTTTTTTAGATTTTCCCCAAACTTTTTGGGATTTTTTTCCCCAAGTTTTAGGTTTTTCCCCAAAATTTTGGGTATTTTTTTCCCCAAATTTTTGGGTTTTCCCCCAAATTTTTTGGTTTTTTTTTCCAAATTCTTTGAGATTTTTTTCCCCAATTTACTGGGGATTTTCTCCCCAAATTTTTTGGGATTTTTTCTCCAACTTTTTTTTTGTTTTTTCCCTAATTTTTTGAGATTTTTTTTCCCAAATTTTTGGTTTTTCCCAAATTTTTTGGGATTTTTTTCCCAAAATTTTTAGGGATTTTTTCCCCAAATTTTTGGGGTTTTTTTCCCCAACTCTTTTTTGGTTTTTTCCCTAATTTTTTGACGATTTTTTCCCCAAAGTTTTTGGGTTTTTCCCTAATTTTTTGACATTTTTTTCCCCAAAGTTTTTGGGTTTTTCCCAAGTTTTTGCGGATTTTTTCCCCCAAGTTTTTTGGAGTTTTTCCCCAAATTTTTTGGGGTTTTCCCCAATTTTTGGGGGAATTTTTCCCCAAAGTTTTTGGTTTTTTCCCAAATTTTTGGGGATTTTTTCCCCAAATTTTTTAGTTTTTTCCCAAACTTTTGGGGATTTTTTCCCCAATTTTTTTGGTTGTTTTTTTTTCTAAATTTTTGGGATTTTTTTTCCAAATTTTTGGGGATTTTGCAATTCTGCCCCAGTTTTTGTTTTATTCCCCTCAAATTCTTCTGGATTTTTCCCCCCAGTTTTTCAGATTTTTCCTCCAAATTTTCTGCGATTTTCCTCCCAAATTCAAAAATTTTTTCCTCCAAATTTTCTAGGATTTTTTTTTCAATTATTTTGGTTTTTCCCTGAATTTTTTAGGATTTTTCTTCCTTTTTTTTGGTATTCCCATCAAATTTTTCTGGTATTTTCCTTCCAAATTTTTTTCCAATTTTTCCCCCTTTTTTTTAAATTCTCCCACAATTTTTCCAGGAATTTTTTTTTTCCAAATTCCAATAATTTTTTCTTTCAAATTTTTGAGGCTTTTTAAGAACTTTTTGGTTTTTTTGCCCTCACAATTTTATTCGCATTCTCCCCAATTTTTTTTTAGTTTTCCCTCAGATATTTTTGGAATTTCCCTCCCAATTTTTGGGATTTTCCCCTTAAATTCATCTCAAGTTTTCCCCAAATTTTTTCCGCATTTTTTCCCTTTGCCAATTTTTTTTCCATAATTTCCCCCTCCCCCCAATTTTTCTGTATTTTTCCCCAATTTATTTTTCTTTTCCCCCCCCAAAATTTCTGGAGTTTTCCCCAATTTTTGGGATTTTCCCCTTAAATTCATCTCAAATTTTCCCCAAAATTTTCCCACATTTTTTCCCTTTGCCAATTTTTTTTTTCCATAATTCCCCCACCCCCAATTTTTGTGATTTTTTCCCCAATTTCTTTTCCTTTTCCCCCCCCAAAAATTTCTGGAATTTTCCCCAGTTTTTGGGATTTTCCCCCCGACCGTTGCGGGAATTCTCTCACCAGGGACGCGTAGGCTCCGCCCTCCAGCAGGTGATTGACAGCTCGGAGGTCGCAGGGGCCCAGGTGAGCCTTGGGACCCCCGGGGGGGCACTGGGGGGGGGGGGGAGGGGACAGGTGAGACCACGCCCCCCTGAGCCACGTGAGGCCACGCCCATTTTGGTATGACGTCATCAACCCGTGCGTGGCCACGCCTCCGAGGCACAGGAGGCCCCGCCCACCCCACGTCTGGCCACGCCACTCCAGGTGTCATTTCACCGGTCCACGTGTGACCACGCCCACCAAGCTGTGGCCACTCCCACCGCAGTGTAGCCACGCCCACTCCATGTGTCACCACGCCCACCCGGGTGTAGCCACGCCCCTTCAATATCACCACACTCACCCCAGGTGAGACCACGCCCATTCTTTAGTGTGGCCACGCCCACCCTAGCTATGACCACACCCCTTGTTAAATTAAGCCCCTCCCCGAGGTTTGACCACGCCCCTCAGGGTGTGACCCCACCCACCGTGGTTGCGACCACGCCCATTTTTGGTGTCACCACGCCCCCTAATTTGGCCCAATAGGTGTAGCCACGCCCACTCTGTAGCCACGCCCACTGCAGATGTCACCACCCGCCCCATTATATAGCCACGCCCACTTTTACTGTAACCACGCCCCCCAGGTGTCCTCTCCGTTGTGACCACGCCCCTCTCTAGAGTGACCCCACCCACCCAAGGTGTGACTCCGCCCACCACAGCAGTGACCACACCCCCTCAACTCTCCCTCCATGTGTGACCACGCCCCTCCCTCATTGGACCACGCCCACACCGCTTGGACCACGCCCACCCCAGGCATAACCACGCTCCCAAGTAAACCACGCCCTCTCCGATGTGGCCACGCCCTCTTCTGTGTGACCACGCCCAGTGAGCAGTGGCCACACCCACAAGCGTAGCCACGCCCACCCCAGCCCTGACCACACCCCCAGTTGTGCTTAGCCCCTCCCCTCAGGCATGACCACGCCCACCCCAAGGTGTGACCACGCCCCCTCAGGTGCAAATGCGCCCACCCATGTGGAACCACACCCCCTCGAGTGTGGCCACGCCCACCCATGTGGAACCACACCCCCTCGAGTGTGGCCACGCCCACCCCAAGGTGTGACCACGCCCACCCATGTGGAACCACACCCCCTCAGGCGTGGCCACGCCCACCCCAAGGTGTGACCACGCCCCCTCACCTGTGCGCAGCCAATCAGGGCGGGGCCGTGGGCGGAGCTCAGCAGCGCCCCCAGCACCTCCTGCAGGGCGGGGCCTGGGACACCTGGGGGAGGGGAAAGGGGCGGGGTCAGAAAAAGGGGGCGGGGCCAGAGCTCCCCTGGGGAGGATTTTTGGGGGTCCTGAAAAGGTTTTTGGGGAACCCCAAGAGGCTTTGGGGGTTTTGGGGGGAATTTTTGGGGCTCCCGAGAGAATTTTGGGGGGTCCCGAAAAGAATTTTTGGGGTCCCAAGGGAATTTTTTTTTGGGGTGGTTCCTGGGGGGATTTTTGGGGTTCCTGGGGCGATTTTGGGGGATCCTGAGAAGATTTTGGGGTTCCTGCTGTGAATTTTGGGGTTCCTGATGTCGATTTTGGAATTCCTGTAAAGATCCCTGGGGAAATTTTGGGGTTCCCAAAATGAATTTTGGGGTTCCTGAGAGGATTTGGGGGTTCCTGGGGAAATTTTCGAGTTCCCGGCATCAATTTTGGGGTTCCCAAAGCGATTTTGGGGGTTCCTGATGCAATTTTTGGGGATCCTGAGAAGATTTCGGGGTTCCCAACCCCCGATTTTGGGGTTCCCGTGTAATTTTGGGTTCCTAAAGGGATTTTGGGGTTCTATGCAATTTGGGTCCTGAGAAGATTTTTGGGGTTCCAAGGTTTTTCTTCCCAAAGGGTTTGGGGGTTCCTGGTGTGAATTTGGGGTTCCCAAAGGGATTTTTGGGGTTCCCGGTGTCAATTTTGGGGTTCCCAAAGGGATTTGGGGTTCCCACCCCCCCAATTTTGGGATTCCCACCCCAACGCCCGATTTTGGGGTTCCCAAAGGGATTTTGGGGTCCTGTGAATTTTGGGGTCCTGAAGATTTTGGGGCCTGCTGTGAATTTTGGGGTTCCTGAGCCGTTTTGGAATTCCTGAAAAGATCCCTATTGGGGTAGAATGAATTTTGGGTCTGAGAGGATTTGGGGTCCTGGGGAAATTGCCGGATCATTTTGGGGTTCCCAAGCGATTTTGGGGTTCCTGTGCATTTTTGGGGATCTGGAGATTTCGGGTTCCCACCCCCCGATTTTGGGGTTCCCAAAGGAATTTTGGGGTTCCCAAAGGGATTTGGGGTTCCCAACCCCCGATTTTGGGGTTCCTGGTGTCAATTTTTGGGTTCCTGAACGGATTTTGGGGTTCCCAAAGGGATTTTGGGGTTCCTAATGCAATTTTTGGGGATCCTGAGAAGATTTTGGGGTTCCCGAAGGGAATTTTGGGGTTCCCAAAGGGATTTTTGGGGTTCCCGGTGTCAATTTTGGGGTTCCCAAAGGGATTTGGGGTTCCTGGTGTGAATTTGGGGTTCCCAAAGGGATTTTTGGGGTTCCCGGCGTCAATTTTGGGGTTCCCAAAGGGATTTGGGGTTCCCACCCCCATTTTGGGATTCCCACCCCAACGCCCGATTTTGGGGTTCCCAAAGGGATTTTGGGGTTCCCAAAGGGATTTGGGGTTTCCCCCGCCAATTTTGGGGTTCCTGGTGTCAATTCTGGGGTTCCTGAAGTGATTTTTGGGGTTCCCAAAGGGATTTTGGGGTTCCTGATGCAATTTTTGGGGATCCTGAGAAGATTTTGGGGTTCCCGAAGGGAATTTTGGCTTCCCACCTCCCAATTTTGGGGTTCCCGGTGTCACTTTTGGGGTTCCCGAAGGGATTTTTGGGGTTCCCAAAGGGATTTTTGGGGATCCTGAGAAGATTTTGGGGTTCCCAAAGGGATTTTTGGGGTTCCCGGTGTCAATTTTGGGGTTCCCAAAGGGATTCTGGGGTTCCCAACCCCTCCCCAGTTTTGGGGTCCCCCCCTCCCCCGGTTTGGGGTTCCCCTCCCCCGCTCACCGCAGCTGCAGCCGGGGGGCGGCTCCGGCCCCTCCCCCCCCTCCTGGGCCTGGGCGGGGCTGGGAGGGCCCTGCCCCTCCCCCACCCCTGGGAACAGAGCGGGGGAGGGGTCAGACCCAAAAAATCCCAAATTTAACCCCAAAATGTCCCAAATTTAACCCCAAAAAATCCCAAATTTAACCCCAAAATGTCCCAAATTTAACCCCAAAAAATCCCAAATTTAACCCCAAAATGTCCCAAATTTAACCCAAAATGTCCCAAATTTAACCCCAAAACTCTCGAATTTAACCCAAAAATCACAAACTTTAACGAAAAATCTCAAATTCAAACCCAAATATCCCAAATTTACCCCCCAAAAAATCCCAAATTTAACCCCAAAACATCATAAATTCAATCCAAAAAATCCCAAATTTAAACCCATAACATCCCAAATTTACCCCCCAAAAAATCCAAAATTTAAACCAAAAAAATATCCACATCTAACCCAAGAATCCCCCAAATTCTCAAATTTAGCCAAAAATTTATCCCCAAAAAATCCCAAATTTCAACCAAAACCATCCCAAGTTTAACCCCAAAAAATCCCAAATTCAACCAAAAAGTCCTGAAGTTAACCCAAAATTGCCTCCAAAATCTCCTAAAATCCCCAGTATCTCCAAAATTCCACCCCAAAAATCCTCCCCAAAGCTTTTAACTCCTCCCAAAATCCCCCAAAATTCCCCTCCGATTTCCCCAAACCCCTCAAAATCCACCCCAAATCCTCCCAAAATCCCCCAAATCCTCTGCCAAAAACCCCCCAAATTCCCCTCAAATTTCCAAAATTCCCCCCAAACCTCTCCCAAAATCCCCCAAAATCCACCCCCAAACCCCGCAAATTTGACAAAATCCCCCCAAAAATCCCCTAAAATTCCTGAAATCCCCCCCAGCTCTTTAAGGATCCCCCCAAAATCCCAAAAAATCCTCCCAAAATCCCCCAAAATCCCCAAAAATACACCCAAAATCCCCCAAATTCCCCCAAAATCCCCCAAATTTGACACCCCCCCCCCAAATCCCCTCCCCCCTCACCTGGCCCGGGGGGGGGGCAGAGCCCGCAGGGGGGGTCCCGCCCTTCCCCCCCCTCGGGGGTCCCGCAGCTCCGGCAGCCCCAGCACACCTGGGAGAGCCCAAAACCGCCCAAAATTACCCCAAAATTCACCCAAAATAGCCCCGAAATATCCCCAAAATTACTCCAAAATCGGCAGTGAGACCTCCCAAAAATCACCCAAAAATCACCCAAAAACCACCCCAAAATTACCCTAAAATTATCCCCAAAACCACCCCGAAATTACCCCAAAACCACTCCAAAAACCACCCCAAAAGATCCCCAAAATTACCCCAAAATATCCCCAAAATTATCCCAAAATTACCCCAAAAACCACCCCAAAATATCCCTGAAATTACCCCAAAATTATCCCCAAAATTACCCCAAAAACCACCCCAAAAACCGTCCCAAAATTACCCCAAAAACCACCCCAAAATTACCCCAAAATATCCCCAAAAATCACCCCAAAATTACCCCAAAATTACTCCAAAATCGGCAGCGAGACCTCCCAAAAATCACCCCAAAATTACACCAAAAACCACCCCAAAATATCCCCAAAATTACCCCAAAAACCACCCCAAAATATCCCCAAAATTACCCCAAAATTATCACCAAAATTATCCCAAAACCACCCAAAATAGCCGCAAAAGCCACCCCAAAAACTGTCCCAAAATTACCCCAAAAACCACCCCAAAAAAACCCCAAAATTATCCCAAAAACCACCCCAAAATTTCCGCAAAATTACCCCAAAATATCCCCAAAATTATCCCAAAATTGCCCCAAAAACCACCCCAAAATATCCCCAAAATATCCCTGAAATTACCCCAAAAAACCACCCCAAAATTACCCCAAAAACCACCCAAAAAAAACCCCAAAATATCCCCAAAATTATCCCAAAATAGCCCCAAAACCTCCCCGAAATTACCCCAAAAACCATTCCAAAATTTCCCCAAAAACCGCCCCAAAATTACCCCCCAAAAACCCCAAAATGGCCCCAAAACCGCCCCAAAACCACCCATGAGACCTCCCAAAAATGACCCCAAATTCACCCAAAATCCCCAATTTTCGCCAATTTTCCCCAAAATCCCCCCAAACCCCCAAATATCCCAAAAAATCCCCCCAAAATCCCAAATTTTTCCCAATTCCCCAAATTCCCCCCAAAAATCCCCCCAAAAAATCTCTCAAAATCCCCCCAAAAATTCCCCCAAAATCCACAAATTTCCCTCCAACTCCTCAAAAAAATCCCCAAATCTCCAATTTGCCCAAAATCCCCCTAAAAACCCCCAAATTCCCCCCCTGAAGTCCCCAAAAAAATCCCTCAAACCCCCCCCAAAATCCCCCAAATTTCCCCAAAACCCCCCCAAAATCCCCCCCCAACCCCCCAAATCCCGAGTTTCCCCGATTTTCCCAAATTCCCGCGTTTTCGCCCCGTTTCTCACCCAGTCCCCGGGCGGGGCGCGGGCCGGGGCGCCGGGGCCGAGGCAGCTCAGGTGGAAACAGCGGCGGCAGCGGCGGCACTCGAGGAGGGGCTGGGGGACACAGACCCCCGAAATCCATCGGGGAACCCCAAAATCCCACCAAAAATCCCCCCCAAAATCCTCCCAAAAATCCACCCAAATATCCCCCCCAAAATCCCCCAAAAATCCCCCCAAAATCCCCCAAAAATCCCCACAAAAATCCATCGGGGAACCCCAAAATCCCACCAAAAATCCCCCCCAAAATCCCCCCAAAAACCCCCCAAAAATCCCCCCAAAAATCCCCCAAAATCCCCCAAAAATCCATCGGGGAACCCCAAAATCCCACCAAAAATCCCCCACAAAATCCCCCGAAAAATCCCCCAAAAATCCCCCCAAAAATCCGATCGGGGAACCTCAAAATCCCACCAAAAATCCACCCAAAATCCCACCAAAAATCCACCAAAAATCCCCCCCAAAATCCCCCAAAAATCCCCCCAAAAATCCATCGGGGAACCCCGAAATCCCACCAAAAATCCAACCAAAAATCCAACCAAAAATCCACCCAAATATCCCCCCAAAAATCCACCCAAAATTCCACCCAAATATCCCCCGAAAAATCCCCCAAAAATCCCCCAAAAATCCCCCCAAAAATCCATCGGGGAACCTCAAAATCCCACCAAAAATCCACCCAAAATCCCACCAAAAATCCACCCAAATATCCCACCAAAAATCCCCCAAAAATCCCCCCAAAAATCCCCCAAAAATCCATCGGGGAACCTCAAAATCCCACCAAAAATCCACCCAAAATCCCCCAAAAATCCCCCGGAAAATCCCCCCAAAATCCCACCAAAAATCCACCCAAAATTCCACCCAAATATCCCCAAAAAATCTCCCCAAAAATCCCCCCAAAAATCCCCCAAAATTCCCCCCAAAATCCATCGGGGAAACCCCAAAAATCCCCCCCAAATCCCCCCCAAAATTCCCCCAAAAATCGCCCCCCCCAAAAATTCCCCTAAAATTTCCCCAAAAATCCATCGGGGGAAACCCCAAAAATCCACCCAAATATCCCCCCCAAAAATCCATCGGGGAAACCCCAAAAATCCCCCCAAAATCCCCCCAAAATCCCCCCCAAATTCCCCAAAAATCCATCGGGGCACCCCAAAAATCCACCCAAATATCCCCCCCAAAATCCCCCAAAAATCCATCATGGAACCCCGAAAATCCCCCAAAAACCCCCCCCAAAATTCCCCCAAAATCCCCCCCAAAAATCCATTGGGGGGCACCCCAAAAATCCCCCCAAAAATCCCCCCAAAAATCCCAAAAAATCCATCGGGGGGAACCCCGAAATTATTTGGGATTAACCCTAAAAAAATCGGGGATTTTGATTGCGTTTTTACGCCCCAGCTGCATTTTTACCCCTGAACTGCATTTTTACCCCCCCAGGTTCCTTTTACCCCCCAGGTGCATTTTTTACCCCCCCAGGTGCATTTTTCCCCCCAGGTGTGATTTTTTCCCCCAGGTGCAATTTTCCCCCCCCAGGTGCATTTTTACCCCCCCAGGTGCATTTTTAACCCCCCCAGGTCCATTTTTGGCCCCCCCAGGTTCCTTTTTACCCCCCCAGATGTGATTTTTCCCCTCCGAGGTTCCATTTTACCCCCCCCAGGTCCATTTTTACCCCTCCAGGTGCATTTTTTACCCCCCCAGGTGCAATTTTCCCCCCAGGTGTGATTTTTTCCTCCCCAGGTGCAATATTTTACCCCCATGTGCTTTTTACCCCCAGGCATGTCTTTTACCCCCAGGTGCATTTTTTACCCCCAGGTGCAATTTTTACCCCCCAGGTGCATTTTTTCCCCCCAGGTGCATTTTTTCCCCCAGGTGCGATTTTTCCCCCCAGGTCCATTTTTACCCCCCAGGTGCAATTTTTCCCCCCCAGGTGTGATTTTTTCCCCCCCTAGGTGCAATTTTTACCCCCCCAGGTGCGATTTTTCCCCCCCAGGTTCCTTTTTACCCCCCCAGGTCCATTTTTACTCCTCCAGGTGTGATTTTTACCCCCCCAGGTGTGATTTTTTACCCCCCAGGTCCACTTTTTCCCCCAGGTGCATTTTTGCCCCCAGGTGCGATTTTTCCTCCCCCCCCAGGTGCATTTTTGGCCCCCCCAGGTGCATTTTTTGCCCCCCAGGTGCATTCCCCACCTTGTTGTGGCGCCCCCTCCTGGCGCAGACGCCGCAGCTGCGGCAGCGCCGGCAGCTCCAGCCCTCGGCCTGGCCCGGCCCCGGCGCCTCCCCCGCGCCCAGGCAGAAGCTGTGGAAGGGTTGGCAGCACACCTGGCACAGCACCAGCTGCGGGAACAGGCGAGGGAACAGGTGAGATCCCAAAAACCCCGAAATTCCCAAAAAAATCCCCCAAAAAATCCCCCAAAAAATCCCGTTAAAAACGAGCGAAATGGCCCCAAAATGCGTCAAAATGAGTGAAAAGCGACCCCTGGTGGGCACGGCTGGAACTGCACCAGCTGTGGGAACAGGGCAGGGCACGGGTGAGATCCCAAAAATCCCGAAATTCCCAAAAAAATCCCCCAAAAAATCCCCAAAAAAAACCCCAAAAAATCCCATTAAAAACGAGCGAAATGGCCCCAAAATGGAATAAAATGGGAGAAAAACACCCCCTGCTCGGCACGGCTGGAACTGCAACAGGTGAGGGCACAGGTGAGACCCCAAAAATCCCGAAATTCCCAAAAAAATTCCCAAAAAAATCCCCAAAAAAAACCCCCAAAAAATCCCGTTAAAAACCAGCGAAATGGCCCCAAAATGCGTCAAAATGAGTGAAAAGCGACCCCTGGTGGGCACGGCTGGCACAGCACCAGCTGCGGGAACAGGTGAGGGAACAGGTGAGATCCCAAAAATCCCCAAATTCCCAAAAAAATCCCCAAAAATCCCCCAAAAAAATCCCGTAAAACAATGGCCCCAAACGTCAAATCGGGTGGGCACCCCTAACTGCACCAGCTGTGGGAAAGAGGCACGGGTGAGATCAAAAAAAAAAAAATCCCCAAAAATCCCCAAAAACCCCAAAAAATCCCGTTAAAAACGAGCGAAATGGCCCCAAAATGCGCCCAAATGAGCGAGAAACGCCCCCTGCTGGGCACGGCTGGAACTGCAACAGGTGAGGGCACAGGTGAGACCCCAAAAATCCCCAAATTCCCAAAAAAGTCCCCCAAAAAATCCCATTAAAAACCAGCGAAATGGCCCCAAAATGCGTCAAAATGAGCGAAAAGCGCCCCCTGGTGGGCACGGCTGGAACTGCAACAGGTGAGATCCAAAAATCCCCAAAAATCCTCCAAAAAAAATCAACAAAGATCCTAAAAAAATCCCCCAAAAAATCCTAAAAAATTTTTCTAAAAATCACCAAAAAATCCCCAAAAGATCCCAAAAAGTCCCCCCAAAAAATGCCGAAATTTCGAAATAAAACCTCCAAAAATCCCCCCCAAAATCCCGTCAAAAATGAGTGAAAAGGCCCAAAATGGAATTAAAATGAATGAAAAACGCCCCCGGGTGGGCACAGCTGGAACTGCAACAGGTGAGACCTGAAAATCCCAAAAAATCTCCCAAAAAATCCCCCAAAAATCCTAAAAAAAATCTTTAAAAATCCCCAAAAAATCAACAAAAATAATCTTTAAAAAATCCCCCCAACAATCCCGAAAAGATCCCAAAAACTCTGCGAATTTTGACATTATTGAGGAGATTTTTGGGGGGATTTTGGGAGTTTTTTGGGGGGATTTTTAAGGATTTTTTGGTTATTTGGAATTTTAGAATATCTCAATTTTTGGGATCCCTCAATCCCAAAATCCCCAACCGTAAATCTTCAAAATTCCCTGAAAAAATAAAAAAAAAATCCATCAAAAATACCTTAAAAATCAACGAATCCCAGGATTTTCACAGAGGGGTTTTTTTGGGATTTCTGGATTGTTTTGGAGTTTTTGGGATTTCTGAATTTTTGGAGTTCCTCAATCCCAAAATCCTACCCCAAACCTTTCAAAATCCATTAAAATTCCCTAAAAATCACAGAATTTGGGGATTTTTTGGTGGGGTTTTTTTGAGGATTTCGAGATTTTTGGGTGGAATTTTTAAGGATTTTTTGGGATTTCTGAATTTTTGGGCCTCTCAAACCCCAAATTTAGGATTTTGGGATTTGCACAGGGTTTTTTTGGGGAATTTTCAGGATTTTTGGACTCCTCAATCCCAAACCTTTAAATATCCCTCAAAAATCCATAAAAAATCCATAAAAAATCGATTTAAACCCTTCAAAAATCCCTAAAAACTCAGCGGATTTTGGGATTTTCGCGGGGTTTTTTTGGGGGGATTCCAGGATTTTTTCGGTTTTGGGGATTTTGTTATTTGGGGTGGCCCTAATCCCAAAATCCTATAAACTCTAAAATGCTCCAAACATTTTTTTCAAATTAAAAACTCAGCGGTTTGGGATTTTTTTTTGGGGATTCGGATTTTTTGTTTTGGGTTTTTGTTAATTTGGGATTTTTTGGGTGGTTGGTTCCCATCCCAAAATCACGAAGCTAAATCTAAAACCAAATCCATATAAAATTTTTTCAATCCTAAAAATCGTTTTGGGATTTTCATTAAGGATTTTGTTGGGTTTTGGGATTTTTGTTAATTTGGGATTTTTGGGTGGATCAATCATGCCCAAACCTCTAAAATGCCTCAAAATCCCCCAAAAATCCACGAAAAACCAGCGAATTTTGGGATTTTCATGGGGATTTCTTGAGGATTTTTTGATTTCTTGGGGATTTTGGGATTATTTATTTTTTTAATTTTGGGGAATTTGGGGATTTTCCACTTTTTTGGGACCCTAAATCCCAAAATCCTCAAAGCTACGCTTAAAAAATCTTTCAAAAAACCAACAAATTTTTAAATTTTCATTGGGTTTTTAAGGGATTTTAATTTTTCTTTTGGATTTGGGGATTTTTGGGAGAATTTTCAGGATTTTTGGGGCTCCTCAATCAAACCTAAAATCCCTCAAAAATTAACTAAAAACTATTTAAACCCTTCAAAAATCTAAAACAGGATTTGGGGTTTTTGGGGGGTTTTGGGGGATTCAGGATTTTTTTGGGGATTTTTGTTATTTGGGATTTTTGGGTGGGGCTCTCAATCCCAAAAATCCTCAAACCTAATCTAAAAACTCAAAATCCAAAATTAAAATAAAAAAAAATAAAATAATATGGGGGTTTGGTTTTGAATTGTTGTGGCTCCTCCAAAACTCAAATAAACCTCAAAAACCAAAATCCCCCAAAAATCCATGAAAAAATCGTATTTAAAATCTTCAAAAATCCCTAAAAACTCAGCGGATTTGGGGATTTTCGTGGGGTTTTTTTGGGGATTTTTGTTAATTTGGGGTTTTTTGGGGGATTTGGGGCTCCTCAATCCCAAAATTCTCAAACCCCAAACCTCTAAAAATGCCTCCAAAATCCCCCAAAAATCCATGAAAAAATCCGTAAAAAATCGATTTAAAATCTTCAAAAATCCCTAAAAACTCAGCGGGTTTTGGGATTTTCGCGGGGTTTTTTTGGGGGGATTCCAGGATTTTGTTCGGTTTTGGGGATTTTTGTTAATTTGGGGTTTTTTTGGGTGGATTTGGGGCTCCTCAATCCCAAAATTCACGAAGCCCAAACCTCTAAAAATGCCTCAAAATCCCCCAAAAATCCACGAAAAACCAGCGAATTTTGGGATTTTCATGGGGATTTCTTGAGGATTTTTTGATTTTTTGGGGATTTTGGGATTATTTATTTTTTTAATTTTGGGGAATTTTGGGATTTTCCACTTTTTTGGGACCCTAAATCCCAAAATCCTCAAATCCCCAACGCTTTAAAAAATCTTTCAAAAAACCAACAAATTTTTAAATTTTCATTGGGTTTTTTAAGGGATTTTAGGATTTTCTGGGGGATTTGGGGATTTTTGGGGAGAATTTTCAGGATTTTTGGGGCTCCTCAATCCCAAACCTTTAAATATCCCTCAAAAATCCATAAAAAATCCATAAAAAATCGATTTAAACCCTTCAAAAATCCCTAAAAACTCAGCGGATTTTGGGATTTTCGCGGGGTTTTTTTGGGGGATTCCAGGATTTTGTTCGGTTTTGGGGATTTTTGTTTATTTGGGATTTTTTTGGGTGGATTTGGAGCTCCTCAATCCCAAAATCCTCAAACCCTAAACCTCTAAAAATGCCTCCAAAATCCCCCAAAAATCCATTAAAAATCCGTAAAAAATCAATTTAAAATCTTTAAAAATCCCTAAAAACTCAGCGGATTTTGGGATTTTCGCGGGGTTTTTTTGGGGGATTCCAGGGTTTTTTGAGGTTTGGGGATTTTGGGGGATTTGGGGTGGATTTGGGGTGTTTTGGGTACCTGGTGTTGGCCTTTGCTGGCGCAGAGCAGGCACACGAGCGGCGCAGAGACCGGCACCGAGGAGAGGATGCTGAGCCCGCCCATGAGCCACACGTTGTCCAGGGCCGAGTCCTCCTGGGGGAAAAAAAGGTAAAATTTGGGGGGAAAAATGGAAAATTTGGGAAAAAAGGTAAAATTTGGGGGAAAAAAACCTCAAAATTTGGGAAAAAAAACCCCTCAAAATTTGGGGTGAGAAATGAAAAATTTGAGGTGAAAAATGCAAAAGTTGGGGAAAACACCTCAAAATTTGGGGTGAGAAATGCAAAAGTTGGGGAAAAAACTTCAAAATTTGGGGAAAAAACCTCAAAATTTGGGGTGAGAAATGAAAAATTGGGCGGAAAAAACCTCAAAAATTTGGGGGGAAAAATACAAAACTTTGGGAAAAAAAAACCTCAAAATTTGGGGTGAGAAATGAAAAATTTGGGAAAAAAATGCAAAATTTGGGAAGAAAACCTCAAAATATGGGGGGGAAAAATGAAAGATTTGGGGTAAAAACCTCAAAATTTGGGGTGAAAAAATACAAAATTTGGGGAAAACACCTCAAAATTTGGGGTGAGAAATGAAAAATTTGGGAAAAACCTCAAAATTTGGGGAAAAAACCCTCAAAATTTGGGGTGAGAAATGCAAAATTTGGGGTGAAAAATGAAAGATTTGGGGAAAAAACCTCAAAATTTGGGGTGAAAATCTAAAAATTTGGGGAAAATCCATAAAATTTGGGGTGGAAAATACGAAGACTGGGGGGAAAACCTCAAAACTGGGGGGGAAAAAAAACCTCAAAATTTGGGGTGAAAAATGAAAGATTGGGGGTAAAAAATGCAAAATTTGGGGTGAGAAATGCAAAATTTGGGAAAAAAGGTACAATTTGGGAAAAAACCCCTCAAAATTTGGGGTGAGAAATGAAAAATTGGGGAAAAAATGCAAAAGTTGGGGAAAAAATGCAAAATTTGGGAAGAAAACCTCAACATTTGGGGGGAAAAATGAAAGATTTGGGGTGAAAAATAGAAAATTTGGGAAAAAAAATTAAAATTTGGGAAAAAATGCAAAATTTGGGGTGAAAAATGCAAAATTTGGGGTGAAAAACCTCAAAATTTGGGGTGAAAAATGCAAAAGTTGCAGGAAAAACCTCAAAATTTGGGGTGGAAATGAAAAATGTGGGGTGAGAAATGCAAAATTTGGGAAAAAAATGCAAAATTTGGGAAAAAACCTCAAAATTTGGGGTGAGAAATGAAAAATTTGGGGAAAAAAAGCAAAATTTGGGAAAAAATGCAAAGTTTGGGGTGAGAAATGAAAAATGTGAGGTGAAAAATGCAAAATTTGGGGTGAGAAATGCAAAATTTGGGAAAAAAACCTCAAAATTTGGGGTGAGAAATGCAAAATTTGGGGAAAAAATGCAAAATTTGGGGAAAAAACCCTCAAAATTTGGGGTGAAAAAAGAACAATTTGGGGTGAGAAATGCAAAATTTGGGAAAAAACCTCAAAACTTTGGGGTGGAAAATGCAAAATCTGGGGAAAAAACCATAAAATTTGAGGTGAAAAAAGAAAAATTTGGGATGAAAACCTAAAAATTTGGTGAAAATCCTCAAAATTTGGACGTAAAACCAAAAAAATTGGGGTGAAAACCTCAAAATTTGGGAAGAAAACCACAAAATTCCGGGGTAAAAAATACAAAATTTGAGGGGAAAATCAAAAATTTGGGGTGAAAAATCAAAAATTTGGGGAAAAAACCTCAAAGTTTGGGGTGGAAAATGCAAAGTTGGGGAAAAAACCCCAAAATTTAGGGGTGAAAATCGAAAAATCTGGGGAAAATCCATAAAATTTGGGGGGAAAAATCTCAAAATTTGGGGTGAAAAAGGAAAAATTGGGGGGAATTTTTGGGGTGGGGGGGGGGAAATTTGGAGGTGATTTTGGGGAGAGGAAAAGGAAATTTTGGGGGGAATTTTGGGGAAATAAATTTGGGGGGGGGGGGAGGAGGAATTTTTAAAAATTTGGAATTGATTTTTTGGGGTGGGGGAGGGGAAATTTTGGGGCCTTTTTTGGGGAATTTTGAGGCAATTTGGAGGAATTTTGGGGCCATTTTGGGGGGATTTTTTGGGGTATTTTGGGGGGGGGGGGAGGGAAAATTTTAAGAATTTGGAGTTGATTTTTTGGGGTGGGGGAGGGGAAATTTTGGGGTCATTTTTGGGGTGATTTGGGGTGATTTTTGGGGTGGGGGAGGGGAATTTTGGGGCCATTTTTGGGGTGATTTGGGGGGATTTTCGGGGGGGGGGGGAGGGAAGTTTTAAATAATTTGGAGTTGATTTTTTGGGGTGGGGGAGAGGAAATTTTGGGGTCATTTTTTGGGGAAATTTGGGGCCATTTTTGGGGTGATTTTCGGGTGATTTTTGGGGTGGGGGAGGGGAATTTTGGGGTGAATTTTGGGGAAATTTGGGGGAAATTTTGGGGCCATTTTGGGGGGATTTTTTGGGGTATTTTGGGGGGTGGGGGAGGGGAAAATTTTAAGAATTTGGAGTTGATTTTTTGGGGTGGGGGAGGGGAAATTTTCGGGGGATTTTTGGGGTGATATTCGGGGTGGGAGAGGGGAAATTTTGGGGTCATTTTTGGGGTGATTTTTGGGTGATTTTTGGGGTGGGGGAGGGGAATTTTTGAGATGATTTTTGGGGAAATTTGGGGGAATTTTGGGGTGGGGGAGGGGAATTTTGGGGCCATTTTTGGGGAAATTTGGGGTGATATTCAGGGTGGGGGAGGGGGAAATTTTGGGGCCGTTTTTGGGGAATTTTGGGGAGATTTTGGGGGGAAATTTGGGGCCATTTTGGGGGTGATTTTCGGGTGATTTTTGGGGTGGGGGAGGGAATTTTGGGGGTGAATTTTGGGGAAATTTGGGGGAATTTTGGGGCCATTTTTGGGGTGATTTTTGGGGGGAGGGGCCTCACCTTGAAGTCCACGCGCAGCCGCGTCCCCGCCCCTCCCCGTCGCCGGCCCGGCCCCTCCCCCACCCGTTCTGGGCGGGGCCCAAAGCTCCGGGGGGGCCCCAATCCTGAGGGGGGGGGGGAGGGGTCAGAGCTCCGCCCCTCCCCCACCCCAATTTTGGCCCCTCCCCTTCACATTTTGACCCCTCCCCCCCAAGTTTTGGCTCCTCCCCCACCTCCAATTTCCCCTCCCCCAGCCCCAAATTTTGGGCTCCCCTCCCCCCATGTTGCCCCTTCCCCTCCCCCATTCTGCCCCTCCCCCACCCCCAATTTCCCCTCCCCCACTCCCACTTTACCTCTCCTTTTTGCCCCTCCCCACATTTTTGCCCCTCCCCCACCCCTGGTTTTCCCCTCCCCCACCCCAAATTTTGGCTTCCCCCCCCTCCCGCCACCATTTTACCCCTCCCCCATTTTTTGCCCCTCCCCCACCCTTGATTTACCCCTCCCCCCCCATTCTGCCCCTCTCTCCCCATTTTTACCCCTCCCCCACCCCCCACTTTACCCCTCCCCCTCTGTTCTGCCCCTCCCCCACCCCAAATTTTGGGGTTCCCCTCCCTCTTTTTCCCCCTCCCCCACCCCCATTCTCTCCCTCCCCCCATTTTTACCCCTCCCCCACCCCCCCTCTTTTTGCCCCTCCCCCCATTTTCCCCGTTCCTCCCCCACACCCCATTTTTCCCTTTCCCCTCAATTGCCCTTCCCCCCGTTATTGCCCCTCCCCCATTATTGCCCCTCCCTCCTTTATTCCCCCTCCCCCATTTTTGCCCCTCCCCCATTTTTGCCCCTCCCCCATTTTTTACCCCACCCCCGTTATTGCCCCTCCCCCTTTATTGCCCCTCCCCTTTATTGTCCCTCCCCCCTTTACTGCCCCTCCCCCGTTATTGCCTCCCTCCCATTTTTGCCCCTCCCCCCTCATTTTTGCCCCCTCCCCCATCTCCCGTTATTGCCCCTCCCCCACTTTTGCCCCCCCCCGTTATGGCCCCTCCCCCATATTCTGCCCTTCCCCCACCCTTGTTTGCCCCTCCCCACACCATTTTTGCCCCTCCCCCGTTATTACCCCTCCCCTTTTTGCCCCATCTCCTGTTGTGCCCCCCCCCGTTTTTGCCCCTCCCCTTTTACTGTCCCTCCCCCTTTATTGCCCCTCCCGCTCACTCTACCCCTCCCCCACCCCCATTTTTGCCCCTCCCCCCCCCCGGGTTTTCCCGCCCCTCCCCCACCTGTTGCTGCCTCCTCCGCGCCCGCAGCTGCAGCAGCGGCTGGAGGGGGCGGGGCCTCGGCAAAGGGGCGGGGTCAGGCTCGGGGGGCGACTCTGGGGGGGGGGAGGGGACACACGGGGGTCACCGAGGGGTCACCGAGGGGTCACGGAGGGGTCATACCTGGGGACACACCTGGGGACACACCCGGGCGCGACCGCACCTGCCCCTCCCCCCAGTGTCCCCAATGTCCGTCTGTCCGTCTGTCCCCCTCTCACCCTCGCTGTCCTGTGTCCGTCTGTCCCCCCCAATGTCCGTCTGTCCCCCCCCAATGTCCGTCTGTCCGTCTGTCCCCCAAAATGTCCCCAATGTCCGTCTGCCTCCCCCAATGTCCCCAATGTCCCCAATGTCCGTCTGTCCCCCAAAATGTCCCCAATGTCCGTCTGTCCGTCTGTCCCCCTCTCACCGTCGCTGTCCGCCCGTGTCCGTCTGTCCCCCCCAATGTCCCCAATGTCCGTCTGTCCCCCCCCAATGTCCGTCTGTCCGTCTGTCTGCCCCAATGTCCCCAATGTCCGTCTGTCTCCCCCCAATGTCCCCAATGTTCGTCTGTCCCCCCCAATGTCCCCAGTGTCCGTCTGTCCCCCCCCAATGTCCGTCTGTCCCCCCCAATGTCCCCAATGTCCGTCTGTCCCCCCCAATGTCCCCAATGTCCGTCTGTCCCCCCAATGTCCGTCTGTCCGTCTGTCCCCCCCAATGTCCCCAATGTCCGTCTGTCCCCCCCAATGTCCCCAGTGTCCGTCTGTCCCCCCCAATGTCCGTCTGTCCGTCTGTCCCCCCCAATGTCCCCAGTGTCCATCTGTCCCCCTCTCACCGTCGCTGTCCTGTGTCCGTCTGTCCCCCCCAATGTCCCCAATGTCCGTCTGTCCCCCCAATGTCCCCAATGTCCGTCTGTCCCCCCCAATGTCCCCAATGTCCCCAGTGTCCGTCTGTCCCCCTCTCACGGTCGCTGTCCGCCCGTGTCCGTCTGTCTCCCCCAATGTCCGTCTGTCCGTCTGTCTCCCCCAATGTCCGTCTGTCCGTCTGTCTCCCCCAATGTCCCCAGTGTCCGTCTGTCCCCCCCAATGTCCCCAGTGTCCGTCTGTCCCCCTCTCACCCTCGCTGTCCTGTCCGCTCCCCCCAATGTCCGTCTGTCCCCCCAATGTCCCCAATGTCCGTCTGTCCCCCCCAATGTCCCCAGTGTCCGTCGTCCCCCCTCTCACGTAAGCTGTCCTGTGTCCGTCTGTCCCCCCCCAATGTCCCCAATGTCCGTCTGTCCCCCCAATGTCCGTCTGTCCGTCTGTCCCCCCCAATGTCCCCAATGTCCGTCTGTCCCCCCAATGTCCGTCTGTCCGTCTGTCCCCCCCAGTGTCCCCAATGTCCGTCCTGTCCCCCGACCGTCCCCAATGTCCCCAGTGTCCGTCTGTCCCCCCTCCCCCCGCTGTCCGCCCGTGTCCGTCTGTCTCCCCCAATGTCCGTCTGTCCGTCTGTCTCCCCCAATGTCCCCAGTGTCCGTCTGTCCCCCCCAATGTCCCCAGTGTCCGTCTGTCCCCCTCTCACCCTCGCTGTCCTGTGTCCGTCTGTCCCCCCCAATGTCCGTCTGTCCCCCCCAATGTCCCCAATGTCCGTCTGTCCCCCCCAATGTCCCCAGTGTCCGTCTGTCCCCCCAATGTCCGTCTGTCCGTCTGTCTCCCCCAATGTCCCCAGTGTCCGTCTGTCCCCCCCCAATGTCCGTCTGTCCCCCCCCAATGTCCGTCTGTCGTCTGTACCCCCAGTATCCCCAATGTCCGTCTCATCTGTCCCCCCCCCAATGTCCCCAATGTCCGTCTGTCCCCCCCAATGTCCCCAGTGTCCGTCTGTCCCCCTCTCACCATCGCTGTCCGCCCGCGTCCGTCTGTCCGGGCTCTCGGGCCGGGGGGCCTCAGCGCTCTCCGCAGCGCGGGGGGAGGGGCGGCTCCGTCCCCGCCCATTTCCCCGCCCCCTCCCTCGCTGGCCCCGCCCATTTCCCCGCCCGGCCCCGCCCCTCCCCCGCCGCTGTCGCCGCTCTCGGAGCCCGAGTCCCAGCGGGGGGCGGGGCCGCGACCTGCGGGGGCAATTAACGCTAATTAACGCTAATTAACGACAATTAACGACAATTCATTAACGGCAGTTCAACCTGACACGTGAAATGGACCAAAAATTCCGAAAATTCCACCCAAAATCCCCCAAAATTCACCCGAAATTACCGCAAAATAACCGAAAATAACCACAAATACCCGAAATTAATTTGAAATTAACGCTAATTAGCGACAATTCATTAACCACAGTTCAACCAGACACGTGAAATGAACCAAAATCCGCGAAAATTCCGCCCGAAATCCTCAAAAATTCACCCAAAATTCACCCAAAACGAACCAAAATTCACTGAAATTCACCTGAAGTTAATCCCAAATTAACGCTAATTAACAACATTAATTAATTATGGTTAAAACAGCCACGCGAAATGAACCAAAACCCCGAAAATTCTGCCCAAAATCCCCCAAAATTCAGCCGAAATTACCGGAAAATTACAGAAAATAACCACAAATACCCGAAATGAATTTCAAATTAACGATAATTAACGAAACTAATTAACTACAGTTAATTAAAGTTGACTAAAATGAACACAAATTAAACGAAATTCCCGAAAAGTCCACGCAAAATTCACTCGAAATTCCTGAAAATCCACCTGAACTTAAATAAAACCACTCGTAATTAACGGTAATTAACGGCAATTAATTAATTAAATTAAAAGAGCCGCCTAAAATCAACAAAATGAAGCAAAAATCCCCAAAAATTCCCCCCAAAATCCCCGAAAATTCACCCGAAATTCACCCAAAATTAACCCGAAATTACCGCGAAATTAAGAATTAATGAATGTTTAATTAAAGGTAATTAAAATGAACCAAAATCCAAAAATATCCGCTCAAAATTAACCCCAAATTAACCCGAAATTCATTTAAAATTAACTCCAAATCAACAGAAATTACCTAAAACCGCCCGAAATTAGCAACAATTAACGGGAATGAATTAATTGGAATTAATTAAAAGGAACCAAAAGGAAGCAAAATCCAAAAATATTCATTCAAAATTCAACGAAAATCCCTGAAAATTCCCCTAAAATCCTCAAAAATTCCCCCAAAATTGACCTCAAGCTAACCCCAAAGTAACGAAAATTAACAAAAATTAACTAAAATTAACAAAAATTAACAAAAATTAACAAAAATTAACAAAAATTAACAAAAATTAACTAAAATCACCCAGAACTAACCCGAAATTAGCCAAAATATCCACTCAAAATTCACCCAAAATGAGCAAAAATCACCAGAAATTGACACAAAATCCACCAAAATTCACCCAAAATTCACCAAAATTCACCCAAAATTCCCCAAAATCCACCTAAATTCGCCAAAATCACCAAAAATCCAAAAATCCACCCCAAATCCCCAAAATGTTCCAAAATCCCGCCCCAAAATTCCCCAAATGTCCCCAATTCTCCCCAAATTCACCCCAAATTCACCAAAATTCACCCAAAATTCACCAAAATGAAAAAACATTCCCCGAAATTCTTCCAACTTCGCTGAAATTTCACCCCAAAATGGCCCCAGATGCTCCCAAATCCCCCCAAAAATGTCACAAATTTCCTAAAGATGTCCCTAAATCCCCTCGCCCGTCCCCAAAATGTCCCCAAATTCCCTCAAAATGTCCCCAAATCCCCCAAAATCCCCCAAAAATGTCCCCAAATCCCCTCCCCCACCCTCCCCACGGTCTCCAAATGTTCCTAAATCCCCTCGCCCGTCCCCAAAATGTCCCCAAATTCCCCCAGATGTGCCCAAATCCCCCAAAAATGTCCCCAAATCCCCTCCCCCACCATCCCTACTGTCCCCAAATGTTCCTAAATCCCCTCACCCATCCCCAAAATGTCCCCAAATGTCCCCAAATCCCCTCGATTGTCCCCAGATCTGCCGGCAATGTGCCCAAATCCCCTCCCCCCACACCCCAAATGTCCCTAAATCCTCCCCAAAATGTGCCCGGATGTCCCCAAATCCCACGGAAATGTCCCCAAATCCCCTCCTCCACCCCCAAATGTCCCCAATCCCCCCCAAAATGTCCCCAAATCCCCTCCCCCCCCAAATGTGCCCAAATCCCCTCCCCCACCTCTCCTAAATCCCCTTCCCCGGCCAAAACTCGTCCCCAAATCGCCCCGGAATGTCCCCAAAATGCCCCCAAATGTGCCCAAATCCCCTCGCCCACCCCCCAAATGTCCCCAAACCCCCCAAATGTCCCCAAAAGTGCCCAAATCCCTTCCCCCCCCCCACCCCCGTACCTGTCCCTCTGTCCCTCTGTCCCCGCGCGGGGCCCACGTGGCCGGGGGGGAGGGGGCGGGGCTACACCTGGGAGGGGGCGGGGCCAGACCTGGGAGGGGCGGGGCCACACCTGGGAGGGGGCGGGGCCACACCTGGGAAGGGCGGGGCTACACCTGGGAGGGGGCGGGGCCAGACCAGGGAGGGGGCGTGGCCACATCTGGGAGGAGGCGTGGCCACGGCGGAGAGGGCGGGGCCAGACCAGGGAGGGGGCAGTGCCACATCTGGGAGGGGGCGTGGCCACGGCGGGAGAGGGCGGGGCCACAGCTGGGGGAGGGGTCCCAAAGGGGATTCGGGGACATTTGGGACGCCCAGATTTGACTCCAGTCCCTCCCAGTTTGATCCCAGTAACTCCCAGTATAATCAAAACGTGATCCCACTATGGTCCCAGTGCTCCCAGTATGACCCCAATGTCCTCCCAGTAACTCCCAGTGCTCCCACTAACTCCCAGCATAATTCCAGTTCCCTCCCAGTAACTCCCAGTCCATCCCAGTTTGCCCCAGTCCCTCCCAGTTCCATCTCAATCCCTCCCAGTCCATCCCAGTAACTCCCAGTTCGATCCCAGTGTGATCCCAATAAGATCCCAGTTCCCTCCCAGTTCATCCCAGTCTGTCCCAATCCCCTCCCAGTTTGTCCCAGTTTGTCCCAGTCCCTCCCATTTTGATCCCAGTTCCATCCCAGCCCCTCCCAGTTTATCCCACTATAAACCAGTCCATCCCAGTCCCTCCCATTTTGATCTCAATCCCCTCCCAGTCCCTCCCAGTTTATCCCAGTTCATCCCAGTCCCTACCAGTTCATCCCAGTATGATCCCAATGTCCTCCCAGTCGCTCCCAGTGCTCCCAGTAATTCCCAGTATAATTCCAGTCCCCTCCCAGTAACTCCCAGTTCATTCCAGTCCATCCCAGTCCCCTCCCAGTCCCTCCCAGTCCCTCCCAGTACAAACCAGTAACCCCAAATCCCCTTTTTACCACTCCCAATCCCCTCCCAGTCCCTCCCAGTCCATCCCAGTCCCTCCCAGTAACATCCAAGTGAACTCCCAGTGGTCCCAGTATGATCCCAGCATGCTTCCACTGCTCTCCCAGTAACTCCCAGTATGACTCCAGTCCCCTCCCAGTTTACCCCAGTAGAAACCAGTCCATCCCAGTGCCTCCCAGTCCAACCCAGTTTGATCCCAGTACGATCCCAGTCTCTCCCAGTTCCCTCCCAGCTTGTCCCAGTTTATCCCAGTATAAACCAGTCCCTGCCATTTTGATCTCAATCCCCTCCCAGTTCCTCCCAGTCCCTCCCAGTCCATCCCAGTCCATCCCAGTTTATCCCAGTTTACCCCACCTCTCCTCCCGAGCCGTTCCAGTTTTCGAGCCTCGATTTTGTCGCAGCGTCGGAGCCTGGGGGGGGAAGGGAGGAGTCAAAAATTCCCAAAAAATTCCCAAAAAATTCCCCAAAAAATTCCCCAAGAAATTCCCCAAAAAATTCCCCAAAAAAATTCCCAAATTCCCTTCAAATTCCCCCCAAAATTTTGTCCAAATTTCCTCCAAATCCCCCCCAAACTTCTCCCAAATTTCCCCCAATTTTCCCCAAATTCCCCCCAAATTTCTCCACATTTTTTTCCCAAATTTCCCCCAAATGTCCCCCAATTTTTTTCCCAAATTTTCTCCAAATTTTCCCCAAAGTTTTTCCCAAGTTTCCCACAATTCACCCCAAATTTTTTTCTCTAATTTCTCCCTTTTTTGCCCCAACTTTTCTCTACATTTTCCCCATTTTTTCCCAATTTTTTTACTCCAATTCCTTCCCAATTTTTTACCAAATTTCCCCCACTTTTCCCCCAATTTCCCCCAAATTTTTCCCAATTTTCCCCCAAATTTTTCCCAATATTTTTCCAATTTTCCCCCAACTTTTCCCCAGTTTCTCCCTAAATTCTCCCAATTTTTTACCGTACTTACCCCAAACTTTTCCTGATTTTCTCCCAATATTTTGCCCTATTTACCATAAATTCCCCCCAATTTCTGCCCTAATTTCCCCCAACTTTCTCCCAATTTTTCCCAACTATCCCCAATTTCTTTCCCAAATTTTCCCAATTTTTCACCATATTTCCCCCAAATTTTTCCCCAAATTGTCCCCATTTTCCCCCATAATTACCCAAAATTTCTCCCATTTTTTACTGTATTTCACCCAAATTTTCCCAAACTTTCCCCTAATTCTTCCCATTTATTTCCTATGTTTCCCTTTACTTTTTCCTGTATTTACCCAAAATTTTCCCATTCTTTCTACCATATTTACCCCAATTTTTCCCCAATTTTTACCGTATTTACCCCAACTTTTCCCCATTTTTTTCCACATTTTCCCCAAATTTTTTCCTGGATTTCTCCCAAATTTCCCTCAAACTCCCCCATTTTTTTGCCCAATTTTTTCCCCATTTCTCCCCAATTTTTGATCATATTTAGCCCAAATTTCCCACACTTTTTCCTGTATTCCCCTCATTTCTCCCCAATTTTTACCATAATTACCCTAAATTTCTCCCATTTTTTACCCTATTTACCCCAAATTTTTTACCATATTTCTCCCAAACTTTCCCCTAATCCTTCCCAATTTTTCCTATATTTCCCCTGACTTTTTCCTCTATTTACCCAAATTTTCCCCATTTTTTTACCATACTTACTCCAATTTTTCCCCATTTTTTACCATACTTATTCCAATTTTTCCCCATATTTCCCCCATTTTCCCCCATTTTCCCCCAATTTTTCCCCCAAATCCCCCTGCAGCCCCAGCACCTCCTGCTGCTTTGCCCAAATTCCCCGTTTCTAACCCCAAATTTCCCCCCATTCTTTTCCCCAATTTTCTCCTAAATTCTCCCAATTTTTCACCGTATTTTCCCCAACTTTTCTCCAAATTTTCCCCAATTTTTTTCCCTATTTCCCCCATTTTTTCCCATATTTTCCCCAAATTCCCACCAATCTTTCCCAATTTTTTCCCAACTTTCTCCTCATTTTCCCCCAATTTTAAAATGCCTTTACTCTAAATTTTCCCATTTTTTTAACATATTTACCCCAATTTTTCCCCAATTTCTCCCAATTTTTGATCATATTTAGCCCAAATTTCCCCCACTTTTTCCCCATTTTTTACCATAATTACCCTAAATTTCTCCCATTTTTTACCATATTTACCCCAAATTTTTTACCATATTTCTCCCAAGTTTTCCCAAACTTTCCCCCAATTCTTCCCAATTTTTCCTATATTTCCCCTTATTTTTCCCTCAATTTACCCAATTTTTCCCCATTTTTACCATACTTATTCCAATTTTTTCCCCATATTTCCCCATTTTCCCCCCAATTTTTCCCCCAAATCCCCCTGCAGCCCCAGCACCTCCTGCAGCTTTGCCCAAATTCCCCATTTCTAACCCCAAATTCCCCCCAAATTTTTCCCCAATTTTTCTCCAAATTTTCCCCACATTTTCCCCATTTCTTTACCATATTTACCCTAAATTTCTCCCTATTTTGCCCATTTTTTCACAGATTTTCCCCAAATTTCCACCAATCTTTCCCCAGTTTTCACCTGATCCTTCCCAATTTTTTTCCCAACTTTCTCCTCATTTTCCCCCAATTTTTAAATGCTTTTACCCTAACTTTCCCCAGTTTTTTTACTGTAGTTATTCCAATTTTCCCCCAATTTTTTTACCGTAATTACCCCAACTTTTCCCCATTTTTTCCCCCGGACTTCTCCCAAATTTCCCTCAAACTCCCCCATTTTTTGCCCAATTTTTTATCACATGTAGTCCAAATTTCCTCCACTTTTTCCCAACTTTTCCCCATAATTACCCTAAATTTCTCCCATCTTTTACCGTATTTACCCTAAATTTTTCCCAATTTTCTCCCAATACTTCCCCAGTTTTTTCCAAGCTTTCCCCCAATTCCTCCCAATTTTTTCCTCTATTTCCCTCTATTTTTCCTGTATTTACCCCAATGTTTCCCATTTTTTTACCGTAATTATTCCAATTTTCCCCCATTTTTTTACCGTATTTACCCCAATTTTTCCCCATTTTTTCCCCGATTTTTCCCCAATTTTTCCCTTTTTTTTACCATATTTACCCCAATTTTTCCCCCATTTTTCCCCCATTTTCCCCAATTTTTTCCCCAATTTTCCCCAAATTTTTCCCCACATTTTCCCCTATTTTTCTCCCAATTTTCCCCATTTCTTTACCATATTTACCCTACATTTCTTCCTATTTTTCTATTTTTTCACATATTTCCCCCAAATTTCCACCAATCTTTCCCCAGTTTTCACCTGATCCTTCCCAATTTTTTTCCCAACTTTCTCCCCTTTTCCCCCGAATTTTTTATGGTATTTACTCAAATTTCTCCCATTTTTTTACCATATTTATTCTAATTTTTCCCCATTTTTTTACCATATTTACCCCAATTTTTCCCCATTTTTCCCCCGTATCTCCCCCATTTTCCCCCCGATTTTTCCCCAATTTTTCCCCGATTTTTCCCCAATTTTTTCCCCATTTTCCCCCCACTGCGGCACTCACACGCAGCACTGTTTTTTGGTGTTGGGCCCCCCGAATTTGGGTTTGTCGCGGCAGTTGGGGCAGTGCCCGCAGTCCTGGCCCCGCCTGCAGCCCCGGCAGCGCCCGCAGCGCGACCCCGCGGGCCCCGGGGGCGGGCGGGGGGCGGGGCCCGCAGCGCGGGGGGCGGGCCTGCCCGGGGGCGGGGCTCGCAGGGGGCGGGGCCGGGGCGGGGCCGTTTGGGGACGAGCGCCCCCCGGCGGCTCCGAGGCTGCGGAGGGAAAAAAAATTGGGGTGAATTTGGGGCATTTTGGGGTTTTTAGGGGAAATTTGGGGTGAATTTGGGGTGAATTTGGGGGAGTTTGGGGTTTTTAGGGTGAATTTGGGGCATTTTGGGGTTTTTAGGGGAATTTGGGGCATTTTGGGGTGAATTTGGGGTGAATTTGGGGCATTTTGGGGTTTTTAGGGGGAATTTGGGGTGAATTTGGGGCATTTTGGGGGTTTTAGGGGGAATTTGGGGGGATTTTGGGGGTTTTAGGGTGAATTTGGGGCATTTTGGGGTTTTTAGGGTGAATTTGGGATTTAAGGGGTTCATTTGGGGTGAATTTGGGGCATTTTGGGGTTTTTAGGGGGAATTTGGGGGATTTTGGGGGTGAATTTGGGGCATTTTGGGGGTTTTAGGGGAATTTTGGGGTGAATTTGGGGGCATTTTGGGGTTTTTGGGGGGAATTTGGGGGGAGTTTGGGGTTTTTAGGGGGAATTTGGGGGAGTTTGGGGTTGTTGGGGGGGAATTTGGGGGATTTTTGGGGGTTGGAATTTGGGGTGAATTTGGGGCATTTTGGGGTTTTTAGGGGGAATTTGGGGTGAATTTGGGGCATTTTGGGGTTTTTAGGGGGAATTTGGGGTGAATTTGGGGCATTTTGGGGTTTTTAGGGGGAATTTGGGGGATTTTGGGGGTGAATTTGGGGTGAATTTGGGATTTTTTTAGGGTGAATTTGGAGTTTAAGGGGTGAATTTGGGGTGAATTTGGGGGAGTTTGGGGTTTTTAGGGTGAATTTGGGGGATTTTGGGGTTTGAGGGGTTAATTTGGGGTGAATTTGGGGGAGTTTGGGGTTTTTAGGGTGAATTTGGGGGATTTTGGGGTGAATTTGGGGTGAATTTGGGGGATTTTGCAGATTTCGGGGTGAATTTGGGGTTTCAGGGGTGAATTTGGGGGATTTTGGGGTCGAAGGGGTTAATTTGGGATTTAAGGAGTTAAGTTGGGGTGAATTCGGGGATTTTGGGGTTTTTAAGGGGGAATTTGGCGTTTAAGGGATTAATTTGCGGTCCCAAAGAGGATTTTTGGGGTTTTTGGGGTTCTAGGGGTGGATCTGGGGATTTTTGGGTTTCCAAAGCGGATTTTGAGGGGTTTTGGGGACAATTTTTGGGCTTTTGGGAGTTTCAGGGGTCCCAAAGCTGATTTTGGGGTTTTAAGGGTGAATTTTTGGGATTTTGGGGTGGATTTTTGGGGTTTTACAGGCGGATTTTCAGGGGTTTTAAGGGTGAATTTTTGGGGTTTTTGGGGTTTTAGGAGTGGATTTTTGGGGTGGATTTTGAGGTGAATTTTTAGACTTTTTGGGAGGGATTTTTGGGGTCTCAAAGCTGATTTTGGGGTGAATTTTGGGCGTTTTGGGGGTGAATTTTGGGGTTTTTGGGTGAATTTTTGGGGTGGATTTTGGGGTCCCAAAGCTGATTTTGGGGTTTTTGGGGTGAACTTTGGGGATTTTTTTTGGGAATTTTGGGGGAATTTTGGGGTTTTGGGGTGGATTTTGGGGTCCCAAAGCTGATTTTGGGGTTTTTGGGGTGAATTTTTGGGCTGGATTTTTGGGAATTTTTGGGAATTTTGGGGTTTTGGGGTGGATTCTGGGATTTTAAGGGTGAATTTTGGGGGGCCTTGGGGGGTTTTAGGGGTGGATTTTGGGGTTTCTGGGGTGGATTTTTGGGGTTTTTGGGGTGAATTTTTAGGGGTTTTTGGGGTTTTTGGGGTGAATTTTGGGGTTTCTGGGGTGAATTTTTGGGGGTTTTGGGGGTTTTGGGGTGGATTTTTAGGATTTTTGGGGTGTTTTGGGATTTTTGGGGTGGATTTTTAGGGGTTTTGGGGGTTTTGGGGTGAATTTTGGGGTTTTTGGGGTGAATTTTTCAGGTTTTGGGGTGAATGTTGGGGTTTTTGGGGTGGATTTTTGGGTATTTTGGGGTTTTTGGGGTGAATTTTGGGGTTTTTGGGGTGAATTTTGGGGGCCTCACCGTCGGGGGCGGTGCCGGGCTCGGGGGGAGGGGCTCTCCTGCACACGTGCTTGATCCGGGGCGAGCCCTGGGAACGATCGGGGCAAATTTGGGGAAATTTGGGGAAATTTGGGGAAATTTGGGGGCTCAGGGGAACCCTCAGAGCCCCAAAAATCCCCAAAAAAATCCCCAAAATTCTGTGAAACAGCAAAGCCTGAAACGAGCCCAAATCCCACCCAAAATCCCCCAAAATTCACCCAAAAATTCACCCAAAAAAACCCCAAAAATTCCACCCAAAAATCCCCAAAAATTCACCCAAAAACCAAAAAAATCTCAAAAATTCACCCAAAATCCCCAAAAATTCACCCCAAAAATCCCCAAAATTCCTGTGAAACAGCAAAGCCTGAAATGAGCCCAAATCCCACCCAAAACTCCCCAAAAATTCAGCCAAAAATCCCCAAATTTCCACCCCAAAATCCCCAAATTTCCACCAAAAAAACCTCAAAAATCCACCCAAAACTTCCACCCTAAAACTCCCAAATATCCCCCAAAACTCCTCAAAAGTCGCTGAAAACCCCTAAAAATTCACCCCAGGTGCCAAAAATTCCACCCAAACCATTAAAAAAATTAAAATTCCAGCTAAAACCTAAAAATATTCACCCAAACATCCCCAAAAATGGCCCCGAAACCCCAAAATTTCCACACAAAACTCCCAAAATTCCACCCAAAATTACATTCCAGCCAAAATTCCCAAAATCCCCACTGAAATTCCCCAAAATTCCCAAAAATAAAAAAAATCCTCCACAAATTCCCCCAGAATTCTCAAAAAATTCTCAAAAAAATCCCCAAATTTGCCCAGAATTCCAAATTCCACAAATTCCCTCAAAATTCCCCCAAACTCCCTGAAATTTCCCCAAAACTCCCCCCAAATTTCCCCAAAACTCTCCCCAAATTCCCAAAAATTCCAAAATTGCCCCCAAATTCCCCCCAAATTCTCCCAAAGTTCCCCAAATTCCTTTAAAATTCCCCCAAAATTCCTCAAAATTTCCCCCAAATTCCCTCAAAATTCTCCAACATTTTCCCCAAAATTCACCCAAAATTCCCCAAAATTCCAAATTCCATAAATTCACCCAAAACGTCCCCAAATTCCCTCCAATTTCTCCAAAATTCCCAGAAATTGCAAATTCCATAAATTTACCAAAAATTCCCTTAAAAATTTCCCCAAATTCCAAATTCTACCAATTCACCCAAAATTTCCTCAAAATGCCCCAAAATTCCCAAAAAATTCCCAAAAAATTCTCCCAAAATTCCCTGACTCCCCCAAACCTTCCCCAAAATTCTAAATTCCACAAATTCTCCCAAAATTTCCTCAAAATTTCCCCAAAATTCCAAAATTCACACATTCCCTCAAAATTCCCCAGAATTCCCTAAAAATTTCCTCCAACATTCCCCAAAATTCCCAAAAATTCCAAATTCCCCAAAATTCCCCAACGTTCCCCAAAATTTCCCCAAAATTTCTCCCAATTTCCCAAAATTTTCCCCAAATTCTCCCAAAATTCCCCAAATTTCCCCAAAATTCCCCAATTCTCACCTGGGGCTCTCCCGGGGGCTCCTCGGGCTCCTCTGACCCCGCCTGGAAAACACAAAAAACCCAAAAATTCCCCCAAAATTCCATCCAAATTCCCCCCCAAAAAATCTTCCAAAAATTCCCCCAAATTTCCCCCCAAAATGGGGCAAAATTCCCCCAAAATTCTCTCCAAATTCCCCCCAAATTCCTCCCAAAATGCCCCAAAATTCCCCCAAAATTCTCAAAAATCGCTTTAAAATTTGCCCAAATTTCCCCAAAATTCCAAAATTCCCGAAATTCCCCCCAAATTCTCCCAAAATTCCAAAAAATTCCACCAAAATCTCCTGAATTTCTCCCAAAATGCCACCAAAAAATTTCCCCAAATTCCACAAAAATTATCGCCAAAAATCCCAAATTTCCACCCAAATTCCCCTGAATTCTCCACAATTTAAAAAAAATCCTCAAAATCCCAAAAAATTCCTTCAAATTCCCCCAAAATCCCCAAAAATTTATTCCCCAAAATCCAAATTCCCCCAAAATTCCCCAAAACTCCCCCAAGTTTTCCCCAAAATTTCCCCAATTTTGCCCAAACTCCCCCAAAATTTCCTCCAAAGCTCCAAAATATTCCCAAAAATTCCCCCAAAATCCCAAATTTCCACCCAAATTCGCACAAATTTCCAAAAAATTCCCCCAAATTTTCCACAATTTTTTAAAAAAAATCCTCAAAATCCCAAAAAATTCCCCAAAATCCCAACAATTATTCCCCAAAATCCCCCAAATTGCCCAAAAAATTCTCCCAAAAATTCCCCTAAAACCGCTCAAAATTGTCCCAAAATTCCCCCAAATTCAAAATTTCCATCCAAGTTCCCAAGTTTTCTCAAAATTCCCCCAAAATTCCATCAAAATCCCCCAAATCTCGGGAAAATTTCCTCCAAGTTCGGAAAATTATTCCCCAAAATTCCAAAAATTCCCAAACTTCCCCAAAATTCCCCCAAATTTTCCTCCAAAGCTCCGGAAAATTCCCCAAAAATTCCCCAAAATTCCCCCAAAATCTCCCCAAAAATCCCAAATTTTCCACAATTTTTAAAGAAACCCTTAAAATCCAAAACAATTCCCCCAAAAAAGCCCAAAAATTCCCCCAAAATCCCAGAAAATTTCCCCAATTCCACCAAAAATTCCCCAAATCTCCCCAAAAATTCCTCCAAATTCCCAAAATTCTTCCCCCAAATTCAAATTTCCCAAAAATTCCCCCCAAAATCCCAAAAAAGATTCCCCAAAATCTCCCAAGGTTCCCCAAAATTCAACATTTCCCAAAAATTCCCAAATTTTAACAAAATTCCCCCAAATTTTCCCCAAATTTCCCCAATTTTCCCAAAAATTCCCAAAATTCCCCCAATTTCCCCAAATTTCCCAAATTTGCCCCAAAATTCCCCCGATTTTCCAAAATTTCCCAACATTTTCCCAAATTTTCCCAAAATTTTCCCCAAATTTTCCAAATTATTTCCCCAAATTTTCCCAAAATTTCCCAAATTTCCCCTAAAAATTTCCCAAAATTTTCCCACAATTTTCCCCAAAATTTCCCAGATTTTCCCAAATTTGTCCTTCAAGTTTTCCCAAAATTTTCCCAAAATTTCCCCAATTTTCCAAATTTTCCCAAAATTCCCAAAATTTTCCCAAAATTTCCCCAAATTTTCCCCAAAATTTCCCAAATTTCCCCAAAAATTTCCCAAAATTTCCCCAATTTTCCAAAATTTCCCAACATTTTCCCAAATTTGGTCCAAAATTTCCCAAATTTTCCCAAATTTTCCCCTAAAAATTTCCCACAATTTTCCCCAAAATTTCCCAGATTTTCCCAAATTTGTCCAAAAGTTTTCCCAAAATTTTCCCAAAATTTCCCCAATTTTCCAAATTTTCCCAAAATTCCCAAAATTTTCCCAAAATTTCCCCAAATTTTCCCAAAATTTCCCCAAATTTGTCCCAAAATTTCCCCATTTTCCCAAATTTTCCCCAAAATTTCCCAAATTTCCCAAAAATTTCCCAAAATTTCCCCAATTTTCCAAATTTTCCCAAAATTCCCAAAATTTTCCCAAATTTGTCCCAAAATTTCCCAAAAAATTTGTCCCAAAATTTCCCCATTTTCCCAAATTTTCCCCAAAATTTCCCAAATTTCCCAAAAATTTCCCAAAATTTCCCCAATTTTCCAAAATTTCCCAACATTTTCCCAAATTTGGTCCAAAATTTCCCAAATTTCCCCAAATTTTCCCCTAAAAATTTCCCACAATTTTCCCCAAAATTTCCCAGATTTTCCCAAATTTGTCCAAAAGTTTTCCCAAAATTTTCCCAAAATTTCCCCAATTTTCCAAATTTTCCCAAAATTCTCAAAATTTTCCCAAAATTTCCCCAAATTTGTCCCAAAATTTCCCAAAAAATTTGTCCCAAAATTTCCCCATTTCCCCAAAATTTCCCCAAAATTTCCCAAATTTCCCAAAATTTCCCCAATTTTCCAAAATTTCCCAACATTTTCCCAAATTTCCCCAAATTTTCCCCTAAAAATTTCCCACAATTTTCCCCAAAATTTCCCAGATTTTCCCAAATTTGCCCAAAAATTTTCCCAAAATTTCCCCAATTTTCCAAATTTTCCCAAATTTCCCAAAAAATTTTCCCCAAAATTTCCCCATTTCCCCAAAATTTCCCAAATTTCCCAAAAATTTCCCAAAATTTCCCCCGAATTTCCCCGGAATTTCCCGAATTTCCCGAATTTCCCTGACCCGGCTCAGCCCGCGGTCGATCCTCCCGAGCTGCTGCCGGGCGCGGCTCAGCAGGTCGAAGACACGCCCCGTGACGTCATCGCTCGCCTCCATGACGTCATCGTTGCCCTTCATGACGTCATCAGGCCCCGCCCCGGCCTCCCCTGGCCCAGCCCCGCCCTCCCCGCCGCCACTTCCGGTTTCGATGACGTCACTTCCGGCCCCGCCCACAGCACCGCCCAGCGGGCGGAGGGTGAGGTGGTCCGAGCCGGAAGTGGGCGGGGCTTGGGCCGGAAGTTGTGTCGTCGTTGTGGCAGAAGTGGGCGGGGCTTGGGCTGGTTGTTGCTGTGTGGCAGGGGAAGTGGGCGTGGCTTGCACCGGAAGTTGGAGGGCGTGGTTCATGGCCGGCGGGGAGCTCAGGGATTGGTAGATGCGGAGGTGGGCGGGGCTTGGGGTGAAGAGGGGGGCGCGCAGCAGGAGGGGGCGGGGCCGGAAAGGGGCGGGGCCTGCCGGGGTCAGCGCGGGGTCAAAGGTCACAGCGGGCTCAGCCAAGGTCACCTGCAGCAACCGCAGGGGCACCCCGGGGTCAAAGGTCACTGGGGGGTCAAAGGTCAGCCCTGGGCTCCCAAAGGGGGCGGGGCCTCCTGCGGTCCGGGACACGCCCCCAGTGACGTCATCGCCGGGCTCCATGACGTCATCGCCCTCCCCAGTCGCGTCGGCGCTGTCCTGGGCGGCGGCCACGCCCTCGATGACGTCACCGCTGTACTCTGTGACGTCATCGGCGCCATTGGTGACGTCATCGGTCCCTTTGATGATGTCAGCGGCTCTGATGACGTCACAGGTGGGGTCGGTGACGTCAGAGACAGCGGCAATGACATCACAGCCTGGTCCAATGGCGACACAGGATGGCTTGATGACGTCACAGGCAGGTTTGATGACGTCACGTGTTGGCTTGGTGACGTCACAGGTTTGCTCGGTGATGTCACGGGTTGGATTGGTGATGTCACAGGCGGGTTTGATGATGTCACCGGCAGGTTTAATGACGTCACACGTTTGCTTGATGACGTCACAGGTTTGCCCGATGGCGTCACGGGTTGGATCGGTGACGTCACAGGCGGATTTGATGACATCATGAGCTGGTTTGATGACATCACAGGCAGGTTTGATGACGTCACCGTCTCGTTTGATGACGTCACAGGCGGATCCAGCGCCTCCGTGGGACGGCGCGATGACGTCACCGGCGCGGTCGATGACGTCACCGCCGCCTCTGATGACGTCACCGGCCGTTCTGCCGCCGCCGTCGCCGCCGCGCCCTCTGATGACGTCACAGTTGACCTTGACGCCGTCGCCGCCCCCCCTGATGACGTCATCGCAGGGCTTAAGCACCACCCGGCTCGGCTTGATGACGTCACCGCCCACGGTGATGACGTCAGCGCCGCCCCAGCGGAACGTGGCCGCCCTCAGCAGCGCCCGCCGGGGGGAGGGGACACCGGGGGGGGGCGGGGCGGCTTTGGGGGTCCCCAAAGGGTCCCGAGGGTCCCCTGGGGGGTCCCGGGGGGGTCTGGGGGGTCCTGGGGGGATTTGGGGGAATTTGGGGCAGATTTTGGGGGGTCTTGGGTGTCTCCAAGGGGATCCCAAATGTCCCCAAGGGGGTCCCGGGTGGATTTTGGGGGGTCCTGGGCAGATTTTGGGGAGTTTTGGGGGTCCCCAAGGGGGTCCCAGGTGGATTTTAGGGGGTCCCGAGTGTCCCCAAGGAGGCCCTGGCTGTCCCCAAGGGGGTCCCGGGTGGATTTTGGTGGGTTTGGTGCCGATTTTGGGGGGTTTGGGTGAATTTTGGGGGGTTTGGGGTGAATTTTGGGGGGTTTTGGGGCTCCTGGCCGTCCCTGGCGCTCCCGCCGGTCACTTCCGGGGTGGGCGTGTCCGCAAAGCGCCGCGGGGGCCTGATTGGCCGAGCCGAACGAGCGCTGACCAATGGCATCACGAACTGCCGCCGCAAGCCCCGCCCACTGCCGCTGCGGCTCCTGGCCCCGCCCCCTCTGCCGCGGGGGGTGGGGTCAGCGCTGGAAGCTCCGCCCCCTCTGCCACGCCCCCTCCGCCAGACTCCGCCCCTGAAGCGCAGCAGGCAGAGGCGGGGGCGGGGCTTGAGGCGGGGTGGGCGGGGCGATGGCGAGGAGGCCACGCCCACCACGTGGGGCGGGGAGGGGGCGGAGCCAGAGGGGAGCCGGGAACCTGTGGGGGAGGGGAGAGGGGGTCAGGGGGATTTTGGGGAATTTTGGGGATTTTGGGGGGGTCCCAAAAGAGATGGGGGGGTCCTGGGGTGATTAGGGGGGATTTTGGGGGAAATTTGAGGGATTTTGGGGAGACTTGGGGGCGATTTTGGGGAGATTTGGGAGGATTTTGGGGGGGTCCTGGAAGAATTTTGGGGATTTTCAGAGGGATTTTGGGGGGATTTGGGGGAATTTCAGGGATTTTTGGGAGGATTTGGGGGGAATTTGGGGGATCCCAAAAGACATTGGGGCGTCCCAAGTGTCTCCCTGGGGGATTTTGGGGGGATTTAGGAGATTTTGGGGAATCCTGGAAGAATTTAAGGGAAGTTTGGGAGGATTTTGGGGGGAATTTGGGGGGATTTTGGGGGATTTTGGGAGATTTCGGGGATTTTGGGGAATCCTGGAAGAATTTTGGGGAATTTGGGGGGAATTTCGGGGGAATTTGGGGCATTTTCGGGGAGATTTGGGGGGATTTTTAGAGGGATTTTGGGGGGATTTGGGAGATTTTGAGGAGTCCTGGGAGAATTTTAGGGATTTTTGGGGAGATTTGGGAGGAAATCGGGGGATTTTGGGGGCTCCTGGAAGAATTTTGGGGATTTTTGGGGGGATTTTGGGGGATTTTAGGGTGATTTGGGGCAGGTTTGGGGTGATTTTGGGGGTTTTGGGTGACTTTGGGGTGATTTTGGGGAATTTAGGGCCATTTGGGGGTGATTTCAGGGATTTTGGGGTAATTTTAAGGTGATTTTAGGGTGATTTAGGAGATTTGGGGGAATTTTGGGGGATTTGGGGTGATTTTCATGTAATTTTGCTCAATTTTGGGTCATTTTGGGGTGATCCGGGGGATTTGGGGCAGTTTTGGGGCGATTGTGCAGTAATTTTAGGGAATTTTGGGTGATTTTGGGGTGATTTGGGGAGGATTTTTGGGGAGATTTTGGCGGATTTTGGGGGTTTTGGGGTGATTCTAGGGAATTTTGGGAGATTGGGGGTGATTTTGGGGAGATTTTGGGCAGGTTTGGGGTATTTTTGGGGTGATTTTGGGGTGATTTTAGTGATTTTTGGGGGATTTGGGGGATTTGGAGTATTTTGGGGTATTTTGGGGGTGATTTGGGTGATTTTGGGGTGATTTTGGGATACTTGGGGTCTTTTTGGGGTGATTTTAGGGAACTTTGGGTGATTTTGGGGTGATTTGGGGCAGTTTTGTGGTGATTTTGGGGACGATTTTGAGAGATTTTGGCTAAATTTGGGGGGTTTAGAGCAATTCAAGGCAATTTTGGGGTGATTTGGGGCGGTTTTAATGCAACTTTGGTCTCTTTTGGGTGATTTTGGGGTGATTTGGAGGAATTTGGGTAATTTAGGGTGATTTTGGGTAATTTTGGGGGGATTTTGGGGGGATTTGGGGGAATTGGGGTAATTTAGGGTGATTTTGGGGTGATTTTGAGAGGTTTTGGGTGATTAGGGGTGATTTGGGGGTGATTTTGGAGATTTTGGGGGATTTTCGGGTGATCTGGGGTCACTCTGAGGTGATTTTGAGGGGTTTTGGTAAATCTGCTGGATTTACAGCGATTTAAGGCAATTTCGGGCTGATATTAGGAAATTTTGGGGGATTTTGGGCAGTTTTGGGGTGATTTGGGGAGATTTTGGCGGATTTTGGGGGATTTTGGGGTGATTCTAGGGAATTTTGAGTGATTTGGGGTGATTTTGGGGAGATTTTGGGCAGTTTTGGGGTATTTTTGGGGTGATTTTGGGGTGATTTTAGTGATTTTGGGGGGATTTGGGGGATTTTGGGGAGATTTTGGGGTTATTTTGGGTGATTTCGGGTATTTTTGGGGTATTTTTGGGGTGATTTTGGGGTGATTTGGGGTATTTTGGGGTAATTTTGGGGTATTTTTGGGGGTGATTTTGGGGGATTTGGGGTAATTTGGGTGCATTTTTGGGGTGACTTTGGGTGATTTTAGGCAATTTTGGGGTAATTTTGGGGTATTTTTGGGGTGATTTGGGGTATTTTTGGGGTTATTTTGGGTAATTTTGGGTACTTTTGGGGTGATTTTGGGGTATTTTTGGGGTGATTTTGGGTGATTTGGGGTAATTTGGGTGCATTTTTGGGGTGATTTTGGGGTATTTTTGGGTGATTTGGGGTATTTTTGGGGTATTTTGGGTGATTTGGGGTATTTTTGGGGTGATTTTGAGGGATTTCGGGGTCACTGACCTCTGCGGGAGCGCCGTGGGGGGAGGGGCATCTCCAGCTCCTCGGGGAGGAACCCCCGGAACTCCTCCTGCGGAAGGGGCGGGGTCAGACTCAGCCACGCCCACAAAGCCACGCCCCTTTCCCTGTAGCCACGCCCCCTTTTCACACTAAAAACCCCAAAATCCGCCCAAAAAAACCCAAATTCCTGCCCCAAAACCCCCAAAATTTGCCCCAAAACCCCTCAGGACCCTTCAGACCCCTCAGATCCCTCAAAATCCCCTCAGAATTTCCCCAAATTCCTTTTAAATCCCCCAAAATCTGCCCCAGAATCCCACAGGATCCTTCAGATCCCTCAGGGTCTCCCAAATCCCCTCAGAATCCCCAAGATTTCCCAAAACAACCTCAAATCCCCCCAAAATCTCCCCAAATCGGCTCCAAAACCTCTCAGGACCCTTCAGACCCCTCAGAATCCCCAAAAATGCCCTGAAAATGCCTCAAAATCACCCAAATCGCCCTCAAAGTCACCAAATTTACCTCAAAATCACCACAAATTTACCTCAGAATCCAAATTTACCTCAAAATCGCCAAATTTACCTCAGAACCCCCCAAAATTCCCCCCAAATCCCCTCAGGAACCCCCAAACCGCCCCAAATCCCCTCAGGAAGCACCAAATTCTCCCAAAGCACCCCAAAACCTCCTCAAAACCCCCCGAAAACCCCAAATTCTCCCCCAGAAATCACCCAGGACCCCAAAAATCCCCTCAGGACCCCCAGACTGCCCCAAAACTCCCCAAATCCTCTCAGAACGCCCCAAAAATTCCCCCAAATCCCCTCAGAAGCCCCCAAATCCCCTCAGAATTCCCGAAATCCACCCAAAATTCCCCTAAATCTCCTCAGAATCTCCTAATTCCCCCCCAAATCCCCCGAGGACCCCCCAAATCCCACAGAATCCCCCAAAATCCTCTCTCATCCCCTCAGGACCCCTCAAAATTCTCCCCAAATCCCCTCAGGACCCCCCTGAATTCCCCCCAAATCCCCTCAGAATCCCCCAAATCCGCCCAAAATTCCCCAAAATCCCCTCAGAATCACTCAAATCCCCTCAGAATCACTCAAATTCCTCCCCAAATCCCCCTCAGGAACCTCAGAGCGCCTCAATTCCCCCCAAATCCCCTCAGGACCCTCCCCAGTTTCCCCTAAATCCCCTCAAATCCCCTCTCCCCAAATCCCCCTCAGGACCCCCCAGATCCCCTCAGCATCCCCCAAATCCACCCAAAATTCCCCTAAATCTCCTCAGAACCCCCAAAATCCTCTCTCACCCCCCTCAGGACCCCCAAAATTCCCTCCAAATCCCCTCAGGACCCCCCAAATCCGCCCAAAATTCCCCAAAATCCCCTCAGAACCTCCCAATTGCCCCCAAATCCCCTCAAGATCCCCCAAAATCCCCTCAAAAATCACTCCAATTCCTCCCCAAATCCCCTCAGGAACATGAGATCACCTCAATTCCCCAGGACCCTCAGACCCCCCCCCCGAAATCCCCCCAAATCCCCCGGTTTCCCAATTCCCCCTCAAAATCCCCCCAAATCCCCTCAGACCCCCAAATCCCTCGGTTTCCCCAAATCCCCCTCAAAATTCCCCCAAATCCCCCTCAGGACCCCCAAATCCGCTCGGTTTCCCCAAATCCCCCTCAAAATTCCCCCAAATCCCCCTCAGGACCCCCCAGATCCCCTCAGGATCACTCAATCCCCCCCTCACTCCCTCAGGACCCCCCGAATTCCCCCCAGATCCCCTCAGGAAACACCACATTCTCCCAAAGCACCCCAAAACCTCCTCAAATCCACCAAATTCCCCCCCCAAAAACCACCCAAGACCCCCCAAATTCCCCTCAAATCCCCTCAGGACCCCCCCCAAATCCCCTCAAAATTCCCCCAAATCCCCTCCGGACCCCCCAGATCCCCTCAGAACCCCTCAAATCCCCTCAGAACTCCCCAATCCCCCTCAAAATTCCCCCAAAAACCCTCAGGACCCCCCAGATCCCCTCGGTCCGCCCCAATTCCCGCACTTTCCCCTCAGGACGTTCCCGCCGCCGCTCGCCCTCACCGGCCGGTCGGGCCCGGGGCGCTCCCCGAGCAGCGCCCGCAGGCGCGGAGGCCGCGGCCCAGGGCCACGAGCGCCCGGAGCGCGGGGTCGGGCCGGGCCGGGCCCTCGGGGCCGCCCAGCGGGGTCCGGGCTCGGGCAGGGCCCGGAGGGACCCGAGGCCACGGCGGGGGCCGGGCGGGGAAGCGGCCGCGGGCGGCGGCGGCGGCGGGGCCCGCCGCCATCTTGGGCCGGGGGCGGGGCCTTGGGCGGAGCCAATGGGAGAAGGGGTAGGGAGGGAAGGAGCCAATAGGAGAGAAAGGTGGGAGGGGTTAAGAGATGAGTGGCCAATGGGAGGGAGGGAGGGGCGGGCATGTAGAGGCGGGAGATGGAGAAAGGAGGGGAGGAGTGAAGAGGAAGCGGAGCCAATGAGAAGGCGCGGTGGGCGGGGTTAAAAGGAAACGGGGCCAATCGGAGCGCGAGGTGGGCGGGATGAAAGAAAAGGAGGGGCTAAGAGCAACCGGAACCAATAAGAAACGGTTTCAGAGGACGAGAACCAATCGGAGCTATGGGGGGGGCTGAGTTAGGCAAAATAGGGACCAATCAGAAAAGGCGAGGGGAGGGGTCTAAAAGAGGGCGGGGCTACTCTGAACCGGATCCAATGGGAGAAAAGCAGGGTGGGAAACGAACCAATCACAACGCCGATAAGGCGGAGGTAAAGAAGGGGGCGTGGCCAAGACGTGAATAACCAATCAGAGCGCGGAGAAGGCGCGGCTCAGGCCGGAGGGGATCTCGGAGCAGAATGGGCGTGGTCAAGTCGGGTTTGTGGGCGTGGTCACCGTGAAATGGGCGTGGCTTTGTTAGTGGGGAATTTCCTTGGGAATTTGGGGAATTTTGGGTGAATTTTGGGAACATTTGAGGGAATTTGGGGGAATTTTGGCTGAATTTGGGTCCCAGCTCCTTTTTGGGTCAATTCCAGGTGAATTTGGGTGGAAATTTTGGGTGAAATTTGGGGGATTTGGGGGAATTTTGTGCGATTTTGGGGCGAATTTGGGGGAATTTCAGGTAAATTTGGAGGAATTTTGGGGATTTGGGGTCAATTTTGGGGAATTTGGGGCATTTCAGGTGAATTTGGGGCAATTTGGGGTGAATTTTGAGGAATTTGGGGGAATTTGGGGAATTTTGGCTGAATTTTGGGAGCATTTTCAGAAATTTGGGGGAATTTTGTGAAATTTTGAGGAATTTTGGGGGAATTTGGGAAATTTCAGGTGAATTTTGGGGAATTTGGGTAATTTGGAGTGAATTTTGGGAACATTTTCGGGAATTTTGGGGGAATTTTGGCTGAATTTGGGTCCCAGCTCCTTTTTGAGTCAATTCCAGGTGAATTTTGGTCAAAATTTTGGGAGAAATTTGGAGAATTTGGGGGATTTTGGGGTTCCCAGACCATTTTTGGGGGATTTGGGGTGAATTTTGGGGAATTTCTGGTGAATTTTGGGGGAATTTGGGGCAATTCTGTGGAATGTCGGTGATTTTTTGGGGCAATTTTGGGGAATTTTGGGGCATTTTGGAGAGTTTTGGGGGAATTTCGGGGAAGTTTGAAGCATTTCCGGGGAGTTTGGGGTGAAATTTGAGAAATTTGGGGTGAATTTAGGGAATTTTGGGGCATTTTTGGTGCATTTTGAGGCGATTTTGGGGCATTTTGGGGGGTTTTGGGGCATTTTTGGGGCATTTTGTGCAATTTTGGGGCATTTTTGGTGCATTTTGAGGCGATTTTGGGGAATTTGAGGCGATTTTGGGGCATTTTTGGGGCTTTTGGGGGCATTTTTGTGCAATGTGAGGAAATTGGGGGCATTTTTGGGGCATTTTTTGCAAATTTGGGGCATTTTTGGTGCAATTTGAGGCGATTTTGGGACATTTGAAACGATTTTGGGGCATTTTTGGTGCATTTTTGGTGCAATTTTATTTTTAGTGCAATTTTGGCGCATTTTTGGTGCAATTTTGGCGCATTTTTGGTGCAATTTTGGGGCATTTTTGGGGCTTTTTGGGGCATTTTTTGGGCATTTTTAGGGCAATTTTGGGGCATTTTTGGTGCATTTTGAGACGATTTTGGGACATTTGAAGCGATTTTGGGACATTTTTGGTGCTTTTTGGGACATTTTTGGGGCATTTTGGGACATTTTGGGGCATTTTTGGGACATTTGAGGCGATTTTGGGGCGATTTTGGGGCATTTTGGGGCATTTTTGGTGCAATTTGAGGCATTTTTGGGGCATTTTTGGGGCTTTTGGGGCATTTTGGGGAATTCCGTGGGGGGGTTCCCGCCCCTCCCCCTCCCCCCCCCCGGCCCCGCCCCTCCCCCGCATTCCCCAAATTCCCGCGCCCGGCTCCGCCAATGGGAGCGCGGCCAGGGGGCGTGGCCAAGGCAAGGGGGCGTGGCCTCAAGCCCCGCCCCCTCCTCCCCAAATAGGGGTCCCGGGGCCCCTCCCCCCCCCAAAGGCCGCGGGGCGCGAGCGGCGATGGGGGAGGGGCTGGGCTGGGTGAGTGGGGGAGGGGCTGGGGGGGATTTTGGGGGGATTTGGGGGGTCCCGAGTGGGATTTGGGGGAATTTTGGGGGTCCCAAGAGAATTTGGGGAGATTTGGGGGTCCCGTGAGGATTTCAGGGGGTCCCAAACCATTTTGGGGAGGATTTTCGGGGGTCCTGATGGAATTTGGGGGGATTTTGGGGGGTCCTGAGTGAATTTGGGGGAATTTTGAGGGGGTCCCAAGAGAATTTGGGGAGATTTGGGGGGAATTTGGGGGTCCCGAGGGGATTTCAGGGGGTCCCAAACCATTTTGGGGAGGATTTTGGGGGTCCTGATGGAATTTGGGGGATTTTGGGGGGTCCTGAGTGAATTTGGAAGGGTTTGGGGGTCCTGGTGGCGTTTTTAGGGGGATTTTGGGGGAATTTGGGGGATTTTGGGGGGATCCTGAAGGAATTCGAGGGGAATTTGGGGGGTCCTGGGTGGGTTTTGGGGGGGTCTGGAGGTGTTTTAGGGGTTTGGGGGGTCCCAAACCATTTGGGGGGGATTTTGGGGGTTCTGAAGCGATTTGGGGAGGATTTGGGGGGTCCTGAAGGAATTGGGGGGAGTTTTGGGGGTCCTGGTGGGGGTTTTTAAGGGGATTTGGGGTGTCCTGGAGGAATTTGGGGGGATTTGGGGGGATCTTGGGGGGTCCTGGAGGAATTTGGGGGTCCCGAGGGGGATTTTAGGGGTCCCAAACCGAATTTAGGGGCGATTTGGGGGGTCCTGAGAGAACTTGGGGAGGATTTGGGGGAGTTTTTGGGGGGTCCTGGAGGGAGTTTTGAAGGAATTTGGGGGTTCCGAGGGGGATTTGGGGGGTCCCAAGAAGATTTTGGGGCTCAGCGGGGGCAGTTTTGGGGGTTTGGGGGGATTTTCGGGGGTCCTGAAGGAATTCGAGGGGAATTTGGGGGGTCCTGGGTGGGTTTTGGGGGGTCGGGAGGTGTTTTAGGGGGTCCCGAACCATTTGGGGAGTTTGGGGGTCCTGAGGGGATGGGGGAATTTGGGGGATTTGGGGAGGTCCCGAGGGAATTTGGGGGGATTTGAGGGGATTTTGGGGGATGTTGGGGGAAATTTGGGGGTCCGCAAAGAATTGGGGGGAATTTGGGGGTTTGGGGGACTCGGGGGAATTTTGGGGAAATTTGGGGGAATTTGGGGGTCCCGCAAGGAATTGGGGGGAGGGGATTTTGGGGGTCCTGAGGGAGCTGAGGGAAAATTTGGGGGATTTGGGGGCTCCTGAAGGAATTTGGGGGAATTTGGGCAAGATTTTGGGGGTCCTGGGGGAGTTTTTAGGGATTTTTAGGGGGGAATTTGGGGGAATTTGGGGGAATTTGGGGGCTCCTGAAATTGTTGGGGAGTTTTGGGGGTCCAGGGAGTTTGGGCGGACATTTGGGGGGTTTGGGGGTCCCGGCGGGATTTGGGGGTTTGGGGGTCGGATTTGGGGGGGGTCACCCCAGGGGGATTGGGGGTCAAATTTAGGGGTCCCAAAGGGATCCTTTCCGGTAGTGGGGGCTCCGCCCCCTTGGCCCCGCCCTTTGGGGGGAATTTGGGGGTCCTGGAGTGGGATTCTGGGGGGATTTGGGGAATTTGGGGGGATTTGGGGGGCCTGGCCGGGGAAGTGGGGGGGGCTGAGGGGTTCTGGGGGGGTTTGGGGAAACCCCCTTTCGGGCCACCCTCGGGTTTTGAGGGGAATTTTGAGACTTTGGCGAATGTGGGGCGGTGGGTAAATGGGGTGGGGACATGAAAGGGCGGGGCTCAGTGGGCGGGGCTAAAGGGGCGTGGCTAAAGACAACAATTGGGGTGGGGCTAAAGAGGGCGTGGCTAAAGAGGAAAAGAGGGGGTGGAGCTAAAGAATTTGTTAAAGGGGTGTGGCCACAGAAGGGGCGTGGTTAACGAAATTGGGACCATAGAGGGGCGTGGCCAAAGGGGCTGGGGATAACAAATGGGCAGGGCTAAAGGGGTGGGGCTACATTGGCAGATCACAAAGGGGCGTGGCTAAATGGGGTGGGGACACAAAGGGGCGTGGTTAAAGGGGCAGGGTTAAAGGGGTGTGGCCACAAGCGGGTGTGGCTAAAGGGGCATGGCCACAAATCAGGGGAGAAGTGGGCGTGGCTAAAGGGGGCGTGGTTAAAGGGTGTGGCCACAATGGGGGGGCGTGGTTAAATAGGGTGGGGCCTTAGGGGGTGTGGCCAAAGGGCTGGGGCTAACATGGGTGGGAGGGCTAAAGGGTGGGGCTACAGATTGGCAGTCACAAAGGGCGTGGCCAATGGGGGGGGGGTATAAGGTTGGGGTGGTAAAGAGGATGGCGGGGCACGGTTACAAGGGGTGTGGCCGGTGACTGAATGTTGGGTGTTGCTAAAGGGGGGCAAAGGGGCCACAAATCAGGGGAGAAGTGGGCGTGGCTAAAGGGGGTGGTTAAAGGGTGTGGCCACAATGGGGTGTGGCTAAATAGGGTGGGGTTAAAGGGGTGTGGCCACAAAATGGGCGTGGCTAAAGAGTAAAGTCTCAAATGGGCGTGGCTAAAGAGGCTCGATTAAAGGGTGTGGTCACGAGTGGGCGTGGCCAACTGCGGGTTTAAGGGTGGGGTCACGAATGGGCGTGGTGAAAGGGGCGTGGCTAAAGTGCTGGAGTCACAAATGGGGCGTGGCTAAAGGGAGGTGGGGAAAGGGGCGTGGCTGATTTCGGGGAGATATTGGGAAATTTGGGGGGGAATTTTGGGGGGATTTGGGGGATTTTTGGGTCATTTTGGGGTTAATTTTGGGGTTAATTTGGGGGCAATATTGGGGTTGACTTGAGGGTTATTTTGGGATGATTTTGAGGTGATTTGGGGCAATTTTGGGACAATATTGGGGCTGATTTTGGGCTCATTTTGAGGTGATTTGGGGCAATTTTGGGGTCATTTTGAAGTCGATTTTGGGGTTGATTTTGGGGTTGATTTTGGACAATTTTCGATTGATTTTGCGTTGATTTTGGGCTGATTTTTGAGTTAATTTTCAGGTGGTTTGGGGATTATTCTGGGCAATTTTGGGCAGCTCATTTTGGGCAGTTAATTTTGGGGTTAATTTTGGGGCGATTTTGTCAATTTTGGAGCGATTCCCCCTCCATTTTGGGGTTGATTTCGGGCCCATTTTTGCCCCATTCGGGGCCGTTACACCGAGTGGGCGTGGCCAGAGTGGGCGTGGCCTGACGTGGGCGTGGCCAGGTGAGCACCACCTGCGGATCCGCCCCGTGACCCTGGAGGACGACGAGGTCTTCACCTGCCAGGCGGGGGAGGGGAACGAGACCCGAGCGTCCCGACCGGCGCAGCTCAGCGTGCTGGGTAAACTGGGACAAACTGGGACAAACTGGGACAAACTGGGGTCAAACTGGGACAAACTGGGACAAACTGGGACAAACTGGGACAAACTGGGACAAACTGGGAGGGACTGGGAGGGACTGGGATCAAACTGGGAGGGACTGGGAGGGAACTGGGATGGACTGGGAGGGACTGGGAGGGAACTGGGACAAACTGGGATCAAACTGGGATGGACTGGGACAAACTGGGAGGGAACTGGGATGGACTGGGAGGGGATTGGGATTGAACTGGGAGGGACTGGGATTGACTGGGATAAACTGGGACAAACTGGGAGGGACTGGGAGGGAACTGGAATGGACTGGGTTATACTGGGATGGACTGGGAGGGACTGGGATCAAACTGGGACAAACTGGGAGGGACTAAAAGGAGTGGGATCAAACTGGGAGGGAACTGTGAGAGAACTGGGAGGGGACTGGTTTATACTGGGAGGGACTGGTTTATACTGGTTATACTGGGAGGAACGGCTCTTCCCAGTGGGATACCAGGGAGTGACTGGGATATACTGGGAGCGACTGGGAGGGAACTGGTTTGTACTGGTTTGTACTGGGAGGGGCGCCTGTTCCCTGTAGGATACCAGTGAGTGAACTGGGAGGGACTGGGATGGGACTGGGAGGGACTGGGATGGACTGGGATGGACTGGGATGGACTGGGATGGACTGGGATGGGATTGGGAGGGGACGGAGGGTTACTGGTTTATACTGGTTTGGGGTTTTCCATTACTGGTTTAGGGTCCGGGGTTACTGGGAGGGAACTGGGAGTGACTGGGACAAACTGGGAGAGGCGGAGGGGATCCCCCCAAAACCCGCGCAAAGCTGCTCCAGTCCCTCCCAGTATAAACCAGTATAAACCAGTAACCCCCAGTTTCCCTCCCAGTCCCTCCCAATCCCCTCCCAGTCCATCCCAGTCCATCACGGTAACCCCTAACCTTAAACCAGGACCAAAACATCACAAACCAGCACAAACCAGTACAAACCAGTACAAACCAGTACAAACCAGCACAAACCAGCACAAACCAATACAAACCAGTACAAACCAGCACAAACCAGCACAAACCAGCACAAACCAGCACAAACCAGTCCAACCCAGTGCAAACCAGCACAAACCAGCACAAACCAGTACAAACCAGTACAAACCAGCACAAACCAGTACAAACCAGTACAAACCAGCACAAACCAGTACAAACCAGTACAAACCAGCACAAACCAGCACAAACCAGTACAAACCAGCACAAACCAGCACAAACCAGCACAAACCAGTCATCCCAGTGCAAACCAGCACAAACCAGTACAAACCAGCACAAACCAGCACAAACCAGCACAAACCAGCACAAACCAGCACAAACCAGCACAAACCAGTACAAACCAGTACAAACCAGCACAAACCAGTACAAACCAGTACAAACCAGTACAAACCAGTACAAACCAGCACAAACCAGTCCCTCTCAGCACAAACCAGCACAAACCAGCACAAACCAGTACAAACCAGCACAAACCAGCACAAACCAGTACAAACCAGTACAAACCAGCACAAACCAGTACAAACCAGCACAAACCAGTACAAACCAATACAAACCAGTACAAACCAGTCCCTCCCAGTACAAACCAGTACAAACCAGTCCCTCCCAGTACAAACCAGTACAAACCAGTCCCTCCCAACCCCCCCCAGTCCCTCCCAGCACCCCCGCGCTGGAGCTGCTCGAGGGGGCGGAGCTCCCGCTGCTGGGCGGGGCCGAGGTTCACGTGCGCTGCCACGCCCACGACGCTCGCCCCGCCCCCACCCTGGAGCTGCGCCTCGGTGAGGATTTGGGGCCATTTCGGGCCAGTTTGGTTAAAGTGGGGGTGATTTGGGGGCATTTGGGGTGATTTGGGGGCATTTTGGAGAATTTTGGGTGATTTGGGGGCGATTTTGGGAATATTTGGGGGCATTTGGGGTGATTTTGGGGCCATTTTGGGTGATTTTTGGGGTGATTTTGGTGATTTGGGGCTGATTTTGGGGCTGATCTAAAAAGAAATTTTGGGGCAATTTGGGGCGATTTGGGGTGATTTTCAATTTATTTGGGGCATTTTGGGTGATTTTGGGGCATTTTGGAGAATTTGGGGCAATTTTGGGAATATTTGGAGCAATTTTGGGTGATTTTGGGGGTGATTTTGGTGATTTTTGGGGTGATTTTGGGCTGATCTAAAGAAATTTTGGGTTTTTGGGGCAATTTGGGGTGATTTTGGCTGATTTTTAATTCATTCAGGTGATTTTTGGGCTGATTTTGGGCTGATCTAAAGAAATTTTGGGACAATTTGGGTTGATTTTGGGCGATTTTTAATTTATTTGGGTGATTTTGGGGCATTTTGGGACAATTTTGAGGCAATTTGGGGTGATTTTGGGGCTGCTTTTGGGCTGATTTAGGGAAATTTGGGGACAATTTTGGGACACATTTGGGTGATTTGAGTGATTTTGAGTTTCTTTGGGGCATTTCGGTTGATTTGGGGTCATTTTGAGGCTGATTTTGGGCTGATTTTTAATGATTTGGGCTGGTTTGGGGTGACTGGGGGGTTTTGGATGTTCTGGCTGATTTGGGCTGATTTGGGGGCGATTTTTTTCTGACTTTGTGCTGGTTTTGGTGATTTGGGGGTGATTTTTGCTGATTTTGGGATATTTTAGCTGACTTTGGGGTATTTTTGTTGAATTTTGCGATGATTTTTGCTGATTTTGGTGTAATTTGGGGGTATTTTTGGTGATTTTGGGGTGATTTTTGCTGATTTAGGGATGATTTTTGATGATTTTGGCTGATTTTGGGGTGGTTTTGGTGAATTTTGGGTTATTTTGGGATGATTTCTGCTGATTTTGGTGTAAGTTTAGGGTATTTTTGATGATTTTGGCTGACTTTGGGCTATTTTTGGTGAATTTTGGGTGATTTTTCCTGATTTGGGGGTATTTTTGATGATTTTGGCTGATTTGGGGGTGGTTTTGGTGATTTTGAGATGATTTTTACTGATTTTGGTGTAATTTTGGGGTATTTTGGGTGATTTTTGGGTGATTTTTGGGTGATTTTTGCTGATTTTTGGGTGATTTTTTGGTGATTTCTGGGTGATTTTTGCTGATTTTGGGGTATTTTTGGTGAATTTTGGGATGATTTTTGCTGATTTTGGGATGATTTTTGCTGATTTTGGGGGCATTTTTGGTGATTTTTGGGTGACTTTGGCTGATTTTGGGGCATTTTTGGTGATTTTTGAGTGACTTTTGCTGATTTTGGTGTAATTTTGGGGTACTTTTGGTGATTTTGGTGTAATTTTTCAGATCTTTTGGCCGACTTTGGGGTGTTTTTGGCTGATTTTGGGGTGATTTTTGCTGATTTTGGCTGATTTTGGGGTGATTTTTGCTGATTTTGGGTGATTTTTGCTGATTTTGGGTGATTTTTGCTGATTTTGGGGTGATTTTTGCTGATTTTGGGTGATTTTGGGTGATTTTTGCTGATTTTGGGGTGATTTTTGCTGATTTTGGGGTGATTTTTGCTGATTTTGGGTGATTTTGGGGTGATTTTTGCTGATTTTGGGTGATTTTTGCTGATTTTGGGTGATTTTTGCTGATTTTGGGGTGATTTTTGCTGATTTTGGGTGATTTTTGCTGATTTTGGGTGATTTTTGCTGATTTTGGGTGATTTTTGCTGATTTTGGGGTGATTTTTGCTGATTTTGGGTGATTTTTGCGTGATTTTGGGTGATTTTTGCTGATTTGGGGTGATTTTTGGGTGATTTTTGGTGTTTGTGGCCGCAGGCGAGGAGCCCCTGCCCGACGTCTCCTCCCGCGTGTTCGAGGGGTCCCACCCCAAACTGAGCTCCAGCGAGGCCACGGCCAGGTCAGCACCAGTACAAACCAGTACGGACCAGTAGGGACCAGTACAGACCAGTACGGACCAGTAGGAACCAGTACAGACCAGTACGGACCAGTATAAACCAGTATGGACCAGTAAGAACCAGTACAGACCAATATGGACCAGTAGGGACCAGTAGGGACCAGTAGGGACCAGTAGGGACCAGTAAGAACCAGTATGGACCAGTATGGACCAGTAAGAACCAGTATGGACCAGTATGGACCAGTACGGACCAGTACGGACCAGTATGGACCAGTATGGACCGGTACGGACCAGTATGGACCAGTATGGACCAGTATAGTCCAGCATAGAACGGTTTAAGCCACTATAGACCAGTATAAACCAAACCACTCCCTCCCAGTCCATCCCAGTCCAAACCAGTCCCTCCCAGTCCAAACCAGTCCCTCCCAGTCCAAACCAGTCCAAACCAGTCCGAACCAGTCCGAACCAGTCCAAACCAGTCCAAACCAGTCCAAACCAGTCCATCCCAGTACAAACCAGTCCAAACCAGTCCGAACCGGTCCAAACCGGTCCGAACCAGTCCGAACCAGTCCGAACCAGTCCGAACCAGTCCAAACCAATCCAAACCAGTCCTACACCAGTCCCTCCCAGTCCCTCCCAGTCCCTCCCAGTCCCTCCCAGTCCCTCCCAGTCCGTCCCAGCCCGAGCCGGTTTCCCGTTCCAGGCTGAGCCCCGGCCCCGCTCTCCAGGGGCGGCTCCTGCTCTGCTCGGCCTCCAACCGTCGGGCGGCGCCAAGCACGGCCGGTCGCGCCAGTCGCGGTGACCACATCCCATAATAGACACCCTAATTATCCCTAATCCAACCAATTAACCCAAACTGAGAATGACATCGCGGGTGAGCACCCCATCCCATAATATACACCCCAATTAACCGTAACCCAATTAACCGCAATTAACCCAAACTGAGAATGGACATCGCGGGCTGAGCCCGACATCCCATAATAGACACCTAATTAACCGCAATTAACCCCAATTAACTGCAATTAACCCAAACTGAGAATGGACATCGCGGGTGAGCGCCGACATCCCATAATATACACCCTAATTAACCGTTATTAACCGCAATTAACCCAAACTGAGAATGGACATCGCGGGTGAGCACCGACATCCCATAATAGACACCCTAATTAACCGCAATTAACCCCAATTAACCGCAATTAACCCAAACTGAGAATGGACATCGCGGGTGAGCACCGACATCCCATAATATACACCCTAATTAACCCAATGAACCCCAATTAACACAAACTGAGAATGGACATTGCGGGTGAGCACCGACATCCCATAATATACACCCTAATTAACCCTAATTAACCCTAATTAACCCAAACTGAGAATGGACATCGCGGGTGAGCGACCGACATCCCATAATAACCTCTTAATTACCCCTTAATTACCCCTTAATCAACCCCAATTAACTGCAATTAACCGCAATTAACCCCAATTAACCCCAATTAACCCCAAATTGTCCCAAATCTCCCCTCGAATCCCCCCCAAAGCTGCTCCAGTCCTTCCCAGTCCCTCCCAGTATAAACCAGTAACACCCAGTTCCCTCCCAGTCCCCTCCCAGTCCATCCCGGTTTGTCCCAGTCCCTCCCAGTTCCCCCCAATTCCCTCCCAGTATAAACCAGTAACCTCCCAGTCCCTCCCAGTCCATCCCAGTCTATCCCAGTCCCTCCCAGTAAATCCCAGTATGCTCCCAGTCCCTCCCAGTGCTCCCAGTAAATCCCAGTATGCTCCCAGTCCCTCCCAGTGCTCCCAGTATCCAGGGCCTGCCCAGTCCGGGAGCTCCCAGTGCTCGCAGTAAATCCCAGTGTGCTCCCAGTCCTCCCAGTGGGACCAGGTACTGGGTGCTGCCCGCTGGTCCGGGCGGGAGGAGCTGGGATGGGCTGTATACTGGGGGGCCCCGGCAGTCTGCACTGGGACAAGGTACTGGGTGTACTGGGAGGGTTATACTGGGAGCGACTGGGAGGGACTGGGATGGGACTGGGTTATACTGGGAGGGACTGGGATGGACTGGGATAAACTGGGACAAACTGGGAGGGACTGGAACAAACTGGGAGGGACTGGGAGGGAACTGGGATCAAACTGGGACCAAACTGGGAGGTTACTGGGAAGGACTGGGAATCAGTCGGATCAAACTGGGAGGCACTGGGAGTTACTGGGATCGTACTGGGACCAAACTGGGAGTGACTGGGTGATACTGGGAGTTACTGGGAGAGACTGGGAATCACTGGGATCATACTGGGAGGCACTGGGATCAAACTGGGAGTCACCAGGATCATACTGGGAGGGACTGGGAGTGACTGGGTGATACTGGGAGTTACTGGGATCAAACTGGGAGTGACTGGGAGTTACTGGGAGTGACTGGAATCAAACTGGGATTTACTGGGAGCCCTTTGTGGGCGTGACCCCACTTGAACCCCGCCCCTTTCTCTGACCCCGCCCATTTCTCCGACTCCGCCTCCTTTCTTGTCCCCGCCCCCTCACAGGACGGGCTCCCCCTGGCGGGGGCGTGGTCAGAAGACGAGGGGGGCGTGGCCAGGGCGCGGCTCGTGCTCCGCCCCGCCCCCGAGGACGATGGCGCCATCCTGCGGTGCCGCGCCGTGACGTCACTTCCGGGGGGCGGGGGCAGCGCCAGCGTCAAACTGCGAGTGGCGTGTGAGGAACTGGGAGGGACTGGGATAAACTGGGATAAACTGGGAGGGGCTGGGATAAACTGGGAGGGGCTGGGATAAACTGGGATAAACTGGGAGAAACTGGGAGGGACTGGGATAAACTGGGATAAACTGGGATAAACTGGGATGGACTGGGATAGACTGGGATAAACTGGGATAAACTGGGATAAACTGGGATAAACTGGGATAAACTGGGATAAACTGGGATGGACTGGGATAAACTGGGATGGACTGGGATAAACTGGGATAAACTGGGATGGACTGGGATGGACTGGGATGGACTGGGATGGACTGGGAGGGAACTGGGATGGACTGGGAGGGAACTGGGAGGGGCTGGGATAAACTGGGATAAACTGGGATAAACTGGGATAAACTGGGATGGACTGGGATGGACTGGGATGGACTGGGATGGACTGGGATAAACTGGGATAAACTGGGATAAACTGGGAGGGACTGGGAGGGACTGGTTTGGTTTATAGTGGTCCATACTGGTTTATACTGGTTTGTACTGGTCAGACCATGCTGACCCATAATAACCCATACCAGTCCATACTGGTTCATAGTGGTTTATACTGGTTTACATCAGTCCATACTGGTTTGTAACCATTTATACTGGTCCATACTGGTCCATACTGGCCAGTACTGGTCTGTACTGGTCCGTACTGGTCCGTACTGGTCAGTACTGGTCCATACCGGTCCATACCGGTCCATACCGGTCCATACTGGTCTCTAACTGGTCCGTACTGGTGTGTACTGGTCCGTACTGGTCTCTAACTGGTCCGTACTGGTCTCTATACTGGTCCATACTGGTCTCTAACTGGTCCATACTGGTCCGTACTGGTCCATACTGGTCCGTACTGGTCGTACTGGTCTCTAACTGGTCCATACTGGTTTACACCGGTCCGTACTTGTCTCTAACTGGTCCGTACTGGTCTCTAACTGGTCCGTACTGGTCTCTAACTGGTCCGTACTGGTTTATACTGGTCCGTACTGGTCTCTAACTGGTCCGTACTGGTTTATACGGTCCGCTACGGGCGGTGCCCGTACTGGTCGGTAGGTCGTACTGAGTCGTACTAGTGCTCCCAGTTTACCCTTCCGTGCTGGTCTCTAGCTGCTCGGTTGGTGTCCCCTGAGCCCCCCGCAGCGAGGGAGCCACTCCAGTGAGGGACTGGGATATACTGGGATATACTGGGATGGACTGGGATATACTGGGATGGACTGGGAGGGACTGGGAGGGACTGGGACGGACTGGGATAGACTGGGAGGCACTGTGAGTGACTGGGAAGGAATGGGATGTACTGGGAAGGAAATGGGAGGGACTGGGATGGACTGGGAGGGATTGGGAGCAGATTGGGATGGACTGGGATCAAACTGGGAGGGACTGGGAGCGGCATCAGTGAGTGACTGGGATATACTGGGATATACTGGGATATACTGGGATGTACTGGGATATACTGGGATGGACTGGGAGGAGACTGGGAGGGAACTGGGAGGGACTGGGATATACTGGGATATACTGGGATGGACTGGGTTATACTGGGAGGGATGGGGGGGACTGGGAGAGAACTGGGACAACCCTGGGAGTGACCCCTGAGTGACCCCTGAGTGCCCAGTGACCCCGAGTGACCCCGTGCCCCTTTGGTGACCCCCAGGGGGGCGGAGCTTATTCCAACGTGACGCTGCGGGGGCGGGGCCAGGACCACGGGGCGGCGCTGGTGTGCGAGGCCGAGACCCCCGGGGTGGGGACGCGGAGCGTGAGCGTGGCGGTCAGCGTGAGCCGTGAGCCGCGGGGGTGTACTGGTTATACTGGGGGTACTGGTTATACTGGGGGTACTGGTTATACTGGGGGTACTGGGAATGGGGGTACTGGGGGTACTGGGTGTACTGGGTGTACTGGGAATGGGGCTGGGTGTACTGGGGGTACTGGGAATGGGGGTACTGGGGGTACTGGGGGGTACTGGGAATGGGGGTACTGGTTATACTGGGGGTACTGGGAATGGGGGTACTGGGGGTACTGGTTATACTGGGGGTACTGGTTATACTGGGGGTACTGGTTATACTGGGGGTACTGGGAATGGGGGTACTGGTTATACTGGTTATACTGGGTGTACTGGGAATGGGGCTGGGTGTACTGGGGGTACTGGGAATGGGGGTACTGGGGGTACTGGGGGTACTGGGATGGGGTACTGGGGGTACTGGGGGTACTGGGAATGGGGGTACTGGTTATACTGGGGGTACTGGGAATGGGGGTACTGGGGGTACTGGTTATACTGGGGGTACTGGGAATGGGGGTACTGGGTGTACTGGGGGTACTGGGACTGGGGGTACTGGTTATACTGGGGGTACTGGGAATGGGGGTACTGGGGGTACTGGGTGTTGGTGGGTACTGTTATACTGGGGTATGGGTGGGGGTACTGACTGGGGTTGGGTGGGGTTTATACTGGGGGTACTGGGAATGGGGGTACTGGTTATACTGGGGGTCTGGGTGTACTGGGGGGGTGATGGGGGTGGTGTAGGGATGGGGTGTATACTGGGGTACTGGGGGTACTGGGAATGGGGGTACTGGTTATACTGGGGGTACTGGGAATGGGGCTGGGTGTACTGGGTGTACTGGGGGGTACTGGGAATGGGGGTACTGGTTATACTGGGGGGTACTGGGGGTGGGGTACTGGTTCTGGGGGTACTGGGAATGGGGGTACTGGTTATACTGGGGGGTACTGGGAATGGGGCTGGTCGTACTGGGTGTACTGGGGGTACTGGGTTACTGGGGGTACTGGTTATACTGGGTGTACTGGGAATGGGGCTGGTCGTACTGGTTATACTGGGGGTACTGGGAATGGGGGTGGTCGTACTGGTTATACTGGGTGTACTGGGAATGGGGCTGGGTTACTGTGTGTACTGGGGGGTACTGGGGGGTACTGGGAATGGGGCTGGTTATACTGGGGTGTACTGGGGGGTACTGGGATGGGCTGGGATGGGCCTGGTTATACTGGTTATACTGGGGTGTACTGGGGTGTACTGGGGTGTACTGGGATGTTACTGGGGGTACTGTATGGGGCTGGGCTCTGGTTATACTGGGGTTTACTGGGGGTATGTAGCTGGGATGTACTGGGATGTACTGGGATGTACTGGTTATACTGGTTATACTGGGGTGTACTGGGGTGTACTGGGGTGTACTGGGGTGTACTGGGGTGTACTGGTTATACTGGTTATACTGGTATGTACTGGGATGTACTGGGGTGTACTGGTGGTTATACTGGGGTGTACTGGTTATACTGGGATGTACTGGGGTGTACTGGGATGTACTGGGGTGTACTGGGGTGTACTGGTTATACTGGTTATACTGGGATGTACTGGGGTGTACTGGGATGTACTGGGGTGTACTGGGGTGTACTGGGAGATACTGGGATGTACTGGGGTGTACTGGGGTGTACTGGGAATGGGGGTACTGGTTATACTGGGATGTACTGGGATATACTGGGTTATGCTGGGATATACTGGGATATACTGGGATATACTGGGTTATACTGGTTATACTGGGTATACTGGGATATACTGGGATATACTGGGTTATGCTGGGATATACTGGGATATACTGGGATATACTGGTCATACTGGTTATACTGGGATATACTGGGATGTACTGGGAGGGACTGGGAAGTTTTTCCTTTAAAAACGGGGCATGTTCCTTTAAGAAAGGGGCGTGTCCCTCTAAAAGGGGGCGTGTCCCGCTGTGTCCCCGCCCCCAGACCCGCCCCAGGCTCTCTGGGTGGAGGCCCCGCCCCCCAACACCACCTTCCGGGTGGGGGAGGGGCTGCGGCTGCTGTGCCACGCCCGGGGGGGGCACCCGGCCCCCAAACTCACCTGGAGCAAGGTGAGAACGGCCCGGATGGCCCCCAAAATGGCCCCAAATATTCCTTAAAATATCCCCAAAATATTCCTTAAAATATTCCCCAAAATATTCCTTAAAATATCCCTGAATATTCCTTAAAATATTCCCAAATATTCCTTAAAATATCCCCCCCAAATATTCCTTAAAATATCCCCAAATATTCCTTCAAATATTTCCCAAATATTCCTTAAAATATCCCCAAATATTCCTTAAAATATTCCCAAATATTCCTTAAAATATCCCCGAATATTCCCAAATATTCCTTAAAATATCCTCAAATATTCCTTAAAATATCCCCGAATATTGCTTAAAATATCCCAAATATTCCTTAAAATATTCTCAAATATTCCCAAATATTCCTTAAAAAATCCCCAAATATTCCTTAAAATATCCCCAAAATATCCCCAAATATTCCTTATAATATTCCCAAATATTCCTTAAAATAATTCTTAAAATATCCCCAAATATTCCTCAAAATATCCCCAAATATTCCTTATAATATCCCCAAATATTCCTTAAAATATTCCTTATAATATTCCCAAATATTGCTTAAAATATTCCCAAATATTCCTTAAAATATTCCCCGAATATTCCTTAAAATATCCCCAAATATTCCTTAAAATATCCCCAAAATATCCCCAAATATTACTTATAATATCCCCAAATATTCCTTAAAATATTCCCAAATATTCCTCAAAATATCCCCAAATATTGCATAAAATATTCCCAAAATATTCCCAAAATATCCTCAAATATTCCTTAAAATATTCCCAAATATTCCTTAAAATATTCCTTAAAATATTCCCAAATATTGCATAAAATATCCCCAAATATTGCATAAAATATCCTCAAATATTCCCAAATATTCCTTAAAATATCCCCAAATATTCCTTAAAATACCCCCAAAATATTCCAAAAATATTCCAAAAATATTCCAAAAAAATCCCCCAAAAAAATCCCTGAAATGTTCCCAAAATGATCCCAAAAAATCTCCAAAACATCCCAAAATCTCCCTTGAATAAGTTTAAAAAATTAAAAAAAAGCCAAAATCCCAAAAATCTCCCTAAAAAACCCCAAAAATTTTGCTCGATAATTCAAAAAATTCCAAAAAAACTCCCCCTAGAAATTTTTTTTAAATGCAAAAAAATCGTCCCAAAAATTTTTTAAAAATTCCCCAAAAAATCCCGAAACGTCTCCCGAAAGTCCCAAAACACTCCCAAAAAATCCCCCCCAAAAAAATTCCCCACCCCCGGACCCCCGAAAAAATTCAAAATATCCCAAAAATCTCCCCTAAAAATTAAAAAAAAACAAAAAAAAAATCCCAAATATCCTCCAAAAATCCAAAATATTCTCAATTTCCCCCAAAAATCCCCCCAAAAAATTCCCCCAAACCCCTCCCAGTCCCTCCCAGTTTATCCCAGTCCCTCCCAGTTTATCCCAGTCCCTCCCAGTTTATCCCAGTTTATCCCAGTTTGTCCCAGTTTGTCCCAGTTTGTCCCAGTCTCCCCAAGCCCCGCCCCCTCTCTCAGGACGGCCGCCCCCTCCCGGAAGCCCCGCCCCAGAGCCGCTCGGGTCACGTGACCTCGCGCGCGCTGCACGTGACGCTCGCGCCCGCCGACAACGGCGCCGACTTCCGGTGCGAGGCCCCGCCCACCCGCCAGGGCGCCCCGCCCACCCGGAGCGCCCCCGTGCGGCTGAACGTGATGTGTGAGAGCGGAGTGCGGATACTGGGGGGACTGGGATAAACTGGGAGGGACTGGGAGGGACTGGGAGGGACTGGGAGGGACTGGGATGTTACTGGTTTATACTGGGAGGGACTGGGATAAACTGGGAGGGAACTGGTTTATACGGGGAGGGGATTGGAGGGACTGGGGGGGACTGGGAGGGGATTGGGTTATACTGGGAAGGAACTGGGAGGGACTGGGAGGGAACTGGTTTATACTGGGAGGGACCAGGATAAACCGGGAGGCACTGGGAGGGACTGGGTTATACTGGTTTATACTGGGAGGGACTGAGAGGGGATTGGGAGGGACTGGGAGGGAACTGGTTTATACTGGGAGGGACTGGGAGGGGATCCAAACCAGTCCCTCCCAGTCCCTCCCAGTCCCTCCCAGTCCCTCCCAGTCCCTCCAGTCATCAGTCCTCCTCCTCATCCCAGTTCCCGCCCTCCCAGTCCATCCCAGTCTCTCCCAGTTCCAGCCCAGTCCGTCTCCATCTCGGTGTCCCCTCGGGAGCCCCCCCCCGGCCACGCCCTCTCGGTCACGTGCCGCGCTGGCCCCGCCCACCCGGCCCCGGAGCTCACCTGGATCCGGCCCGGCCACGCGTGAGCACCAGTATAAACCAGTATAGACCAGTGACCTTCCAGGAACACGACTGACCTCCCAGTATAAACCAGTTACCCATGAGAGCTTTCCCAGTAACCTCCCAGTAACTCCCAGTCCCTCCCAGTATAAACCGGTGACCTCCCAGTCCCCTCCCAATCCCCTCCCAGTTTATCCCAGTATATCCCAGTAACCCCAAACCCCATCCCAGTCCCTCCCAGTCCCTCCCAGTCCATCCCAGTTCAATCCCAGTCCATCCCAGTCCATCCCAGTCATTCCCAGTCCATCCCAGTCACTCCCAGTTCAATCCCAGTTCAATCTCAGTTCAATCCCAGTCCATCCCAGTTCCCTTCCAGTCCCTCCCAGTCCATCCCAGTCCCTCCCAGTCCATCCCAGTCCATCCCAGTCCCTCCCAGTCATTCCCAGTCCATCCCAGTTCAATCCCAGTCATTCCCAGTCACTCCCAGTCCATCCCAGTCCCTCCCAGTCCATCCCAGTCCCTCCCAGTCATTCCCAGTCCATCCCAGTCCCTCCCAGTCCATCCCAGTCCATCCCAGTCCATCCCAGTCCCTCCCAGTTCAATCCCAGTCACTCCCAGTTCAATCCCAGTCCATCCCAGTCCATCCCAGTCCCTCCCAGTTCAATCCCAGTCACTCCCAGTCCATCCCAGTCCTCCCAGTCCATCCCAGTCCATCCCAGTCCCTCCCAGTTCAATCCCAGTCCATCCCAGTCCATCCCAGTCACTCCCAGTTCAATCCCAGTCATTCCCAGTCCATCCCAGTCCATCCCAGTCCATCCCAGTCCATCCCAGTCCCTCCCAGTCACTCCCAGTTCCCCGCAGGGATCCGGGGCTGCCCCTCCCTCCCAGCCCCGCCCCCCACGGCGGGGTCACGGCGGGGTCACGGCTGCTGCTGCAGGGGGCGCTCGAGCTCCAGGATCAGCCAATCACGTGCCGGGCCTGGAGCGCGCGGCTGGGCGTGGCCGTCAGCTCCGCCCACGTCCTGCGCATGCGCCGTGAGAGAGCGGGAGGGACGGGGGGGAGCGGGGCGGGGGGTTCAACAGGGGAACTGGGGTTACTGGTTTGTACTGGGAGGGACCGGGAGGGGTTCAAAAGGGGAACTGGGGTTACTGGTTTATACTGGGATAGACTGGGAGGGGTTCAAAGTGGGAACTGGGGTATACTGGTTTGTACTGGGATATACTGGGAGGGGATTGGGAGTTACTGGTTTATACTGGGATGGACCGGGAGGGACTGGGAAGGACTGGGAGGGGAGGGTTATAAAGGGTTACTGGTTTATACTGGGAAGGACTGGGAGGGGTTAAAAAGGGGATTTGGGGTTACTGGTTTTTACTGGTTTATACTGGGATGGACTGGGAGGAGATTGGGGGAGTTACAAAGGGTTACTGGTTTATACTGGGAGTTACTGGGATGGACGTGGGAGCTAACCGCTGGTCTGTACCAGTCCGTACTGGTCCGTACTGGTCCATACTGGTCCGTACTGGTCCGTACTGGTCCGTACTGGTCCGTACTGGTCCGTACTGGTCTGTACTGGTCCATACTGGTCCATACTGGTCCATACTGGTCCGTACTGGTCCGTACTGGTCCGTACTGGTCCGTACTGGTCCGTACTGGTCCATACTGGTCCGTACTGGTCCGTAGCTGGTCGTACGCGTACTGGTCCGTACGGTCCGTACTGGTCCATACTGGTCTTGTCTATTTTTTAGGTATGGTGTATGTCGTACGGTCGCACGGTTGTTACTGGTATGTTCGTACTGGTGGGCGGCGGCCCTCGCTGGTTCTGGGGTCGAGGCCGTTTGGGTGTCGGTGCAGCCATCCCCCAGCCAGGGGTGAGCTGGGGTACTGGGGGGCACTGTCACTCCGGGTACTGGGAGGGACTGGGAGGGACTGGTTTATACTGGGAGGGATTGGGATTGACTGGGGATGGGATTGGGAGGGGTAAAAAGGGGTTTTGGGTTTGCTGGTTTATACTGGTTTATACTGGTGGGTTTGGTTACTGGGTAATGGAACTGGAGATGTATGGTTTTGGTGGAGCTGGGCTTACTGGGAGCCTGGGAGGGCTGGGTGTTACTGGGTGGGGGCACTGGCTGGGAGGGCACTGGGCGTTACTGGGAGGCTGGTTGTTACTGGGAGCACTGGGAGCACTGGTTGTTACTGGGAGGGCACTGGTTGTTACTGGGAGCACTGGGAGGGCACTGGGGCGTTACTGGGAGCTCTACAATATCTCTGGGTGGGCGTGGCCTCTCGCTGACCCCGCCCTTCCCCCCCGCGTGGCCCCGCCCCCAGAGGGCTCCCCGCGCTTCCGGCTCGCGCCGGGGGGCGCGCTCGTCATCGCCAACGTCACGCGCGGCGACAGCGCCGCCTACCGGGCGTGGTGCGTCAACGCCGAGGGCGGGGCCGGCGCTGACGTCACGCTGCTGGTCCAGGGTACGGGACAGCCCGAAAACAGCCGAATTCACCCCAAAACCACCCAGAATTCACCCCAAAACACCCTAAATTGACCCCAAAACCACACGGAATTCACGCCAAAAACACCCAAAATTCACACCAAAAACATCCCCAAAAATACCCCGAAAACACCCAAAATCAACCCCAAAACCACCCAGAATTCACACCAAAACCACCCCAGAATTCACCCCAAAAACACCCAAAATTCACACCAAAAACAACCCAAAATTCACCCCAGAAACAACCCAAAATTCACCCCAAAACCACCCGGAATTCACACCAAAAGCAACCAAATTCACCCCCGAAACAACCTAAAATGCACCCCAAAAACACCCAGAATTCACCCCAAAAACACCCAGAATTCACCCCAAAACCACCCAGAATTCACCTCAAAAACATCCCCAAAAATACCCCGAAAACACCCAAAATTTACCCCAAAAAAACCCCAAAATACAGCCCAGAAACCACCCAAAATTCACCCCAAAACCGCCCCAAAATTCACCCCCAAAACAACCCCGAATTTACCCCAAAATTCACCCCAAATTGAGCCCAAAACCACCCAAAATTCACCCCAAAATTCACACGGGATTAACCCAAAATTACCCTGGAATGAACCCAAAATTACCCCCAAATCACCCCAAAACCAACCTAAAAACACCCAAAATTCACCCCAAAAACACCCAAAATTCACCCCAAAAACAACCCCAAATTCACCCCAAAACACCCAGAATTCACCCCAAAAACACCCAACACCCCAAAACCACCCAATCCAAAACAAAACACCCCAACTCACCCCAAAACAACCCCAAATTGACCCCAAAACCAACCCCGAATTCACCCCAGAAACAACTCAAATTCACCCCAAAACACCCAAAATTCACCCCAAAACCACCCAAAATTCACCCCAAAACAACCCCAAATTGAGCCCAAAACCACCCCGGAATTAACCCCAAAAACCACCCAAAATTCACCCCAAAACAACCTAAAATCACCCCAAAATTCACCCCAAAATAACTGATTAACCCAAAATTCACCCCAAAAACAACCCCAAATTCACCCCAAAAACACCCCCGAATTCACCCCAAAAACACCCCAAAACCACCCCCAAAACCACCCCCAAATTCACCCAAATTACCCAAAACACCAAAACCCAAATTACCCCTAAAATCACCCCAAAACCACCCTGAACCCCAAAACACCCCAAACTTGAAAAATACCCCCAAAATGAACCCCAAAATACCCCCAAAAACACCCAGAATTCCCCCCAAAACACCCAAAATCACCCAAAACACCCCAGAATCACCCCAAAACCACCCCAAATTGAGCCCAAAACCACCCCGAATTCACGCCAAAACCACCCAAAATTCACCCCAGAAACACTCAAAATTCACCCCCGAAAACCTCCATTAAAATTACCCCGGAATAGACCCCCAAACCCCCCAAATCCTCCCCAAAACACCCAAAATTCACCCCAAAACCACCCCCAAATTCACCCCCAAAATCACCCCAAAATCACCCCCCCCCAAACCCCCCCCAAATCCCCCAACCCACCAAATTCCCCAAAATCCCCCCAAAACTCCCCCAAATCCCCCAAATCACCCAAACCCAATTACCCCAAATGGACCCAAAATTCCCCCAAAAACTGAATCCCCCAAATTGACCCAAACCCCCAAATCCCCCTGGACCCCCAAATCCCCCCCAAATCCCCCAAAACCACCACCCCCCAAACCCCCAAATCCCCAAACCCAAACCCCCCCCCCCCCCCCCTGCCCCAAAATCCCCCCAAAAATCCCCCCCACGGACCCCCCCAAATCCCCCTGGGACCCCCAAACCCCGAACCCCAACCCACCCCCAGGACCCCCAAACCCCAAATCCTCCCCAAATCACCCTGGGACCCCCCAATTGCCCCCCCCAAACACCCCCCAGGACCCCCGAAATCCACCCGGGACCCCCAAACCCCCCCCGAATCCCCCTGGGACCCCCAAATCCCCCATCCCCCAAACCCCTGCCCCACCCCCACCCCCAACACCTGGACCACCCCACCCCCCCACTGGGCCCCCCAATCCAAATCCTCCCCAAATCACCTTGGGACCCCCCAATTGCCCCCAAATCCCCTGGGACCCCCCAAATCCCCCCCAAATCCCCTGGGACCCCCCAATCCCCCAAATCCCCCCAGGACCCCCAATCCCCCAAATCCCCCCGGACCCCCATGGGACCCCAATCCCCCCAATCCCCTGGGACCCCCCAAATCCCCCCAAATCCCCCGGGACCCCAAATCCCCCCAAATCCCCCCCCCAAATCCCCCAAATCCCCTGGGACCCCCCAAATCCCCCTGGGACCCCCCAAATCCCCCCCAAATCCCCCTGGGAGCCCCCAGTTGCCCCCCCAAACACCCCCCAAATCCCCCCCAAATCCCCCCCCAGGACCCCCCTGACCCCCCCCCGTTGCCCCCCCAGTGCCCCCCCGCATCGTGCGCGCCCCCGACCCGGTGGTGGTGGACGAGGGGGGGGAGGGGCAGCTGCTCTGCGAGGCCCAGGGCAGCCCCCTCCCCCCGGGCAGCGTGCGGTGGGCGCGCCTGGTGAGGGGGAGGGGATTTTGGGGGGGGTTTGGGGGGTCCTGGGGGGGTTTGGGGGTGTCAAGGGGGATTTGGGGGGGGTTTGGGGGGTCCTCCGGGGGATTTAGGGGGGTCCTGAGGTGGATTTGGGGGTGTCAAGGGGGATTTAGGGGGGTCCTGGGGAGATTTTGGGGGGTCCTGGGGGGGTGGTTGAGGGAGTTTGGGGGGGTCCTGGGGAGGATTTGGGGGAAATTTGGGGGGTCCCGTGTGGATTTTGGGGGTCTTGGGGAGATTTTGGGGGGTCCTGAGGGGTGGTTGGGGGATTTGGGGGGGTCCCGGGGGGATTTGGGTGGATTTAACTGGGATTTGGGGGATCCTGAGTGGGATTTGGGGGTCCCAAGGGGGATTTGGGGGGTCCCGGGAATATTTGGGGGAGATTTTGGGGGGGCTGTGGAGGGGGTTGGGGGGGATTTTTGGGTGGATATTTCAGGGGCTGTTCTGGGCCTAATTTTGGGCTATTTTGGTGCCATTTTTGGGACCATGTTGGTGCCAATTTTGGGATATTTTGTATTTATTTCGGTGCCATTTTTGGGCTTTTTTGGGGCCATTTCAGGGCTATTTTTTTCCTACCTTTGATCGATTTCAAGGCTAGTTTTTGGCTGTTTTTAAGCTATTTTCGGGGCTATTCTTGGGGCTATTTTTGGGCTCTTTTTTGCGTACTTTTGGTCGATTTCAAGGCTAATTGTTTTGCTATTTTTGAGCTATTTCCGGGGCTATTTTTGGGCTATTTTGGTGCCATTTTTGGGCTATTTTGGGGCTATTTTGGTGCCATTTTGGGGCCATTTCAGGGCTATTTTTTGCCTGCTTTTGGTCGATTTCAAGGCTAGTTTTTGGCTATTTTTGAGCTATTTTCGGGGCTATTTTTGGGTTATTTTGGTGCCATTTTTGGGATATTTTGTATTTATTTTGGTGCCATTTTGGGGCTATTCTGGGGCTATTTCAGGGCTATTTTTTCATACTTTTGGGGTGTGGCTATTTTTGGGCTATTTCCGGGCTATTTTTTGGCTATTTTTGGTGCCATTTTGGGGTTATTTCAGGTATTTTTGCCTGCTTTTGGTCGATTTCAAGGCTAGTTTTTGGCTATTTTTGAGATATTTTCGGGGCTATTTTTGGGTTATTTTGGTACCATTCTTGGGGCTATTTTGGGGCTATTTCAGGGCTATTTTTTTGCTACTTTTGATCGATTTCAAGGCTAATTTTTGGCTGTTTTTGAGCTATTTTCGGGGCTATTTTTGGGTTATTTTGGTGCCATTTTTGGGATATTTTGTATTTATTTTGGTGCCATTTTGGGGCTATTCTGGGGCTATTTTGGGGCTATTTTTTCGTACTTTTGGTCGATTTCGAGGCTAATTTTTGGCTATTTTTGAGCTATTTCCGGGGCTATTTTTGGGCTATTTTGGTACCATTTTGGTGCCATTTTGGGGTTATTTCAGGGCTATTTTTTGCCTGCTTTTGGTCGATTTCAAGGCTAATTTTTTGCTATTTTTGAGCTATTTTCGGGGCTATTTTTGGGTTATTTTGGTGCCATTCTTGGGGCTATTTTGGGGCTATTTCAGGGCTATTTTTTTGCTACTTTTGATCGATTTCAAGGCTAATTTTTGGCTATTTTTAAGCTATTTCCGGGGCTATTTTGAGCTATTCTGGGGCTATTTCAGGGCTATTTTTTGCCTACTTTGGGTCGATTTCAAGGCTAATTTTTTTGCTATTTTTGAGCTATTTCCGGGGCTATTTTGGGGCTATTTTGGGGCTATTTCGGGGCTATTTTTTGCCTACTTTGGGTCGATTTCGAGGCTAGTTTTTGGCTATTTTTGAGCTATTTCCGGGGCTATTTCGGGGCTATTTCTCTTCAATTTCTCCTCCGTTTCCCTCTCTCCCCGCCCCAGGGTGACTCGGGGTCCCCCCTGGATCTCCCCGCGGGGCTGGAGCCGCTGCCGGGGGGTCCCGGGGGCGCCCTGAGGGTCTCGGGGGCGCGGCGGGACCTGGGGGCGCCCTACGAGTGCCGGGTGGACTCGGGGGTGCCGCCCCCCGCCCGCGCCATCGTCCGGCTGCTCGTCACGTGTGAGGCCCGGGGGCGGGGCTAAACGGGCCGGGGGCGGGGCTAAAGGGGTGGGGGAGGGGCTAAAGGGGGTGGGGTTCGTGTGGGGGGGTCAAATGGGGAGTGGGAGGGGTTAAATGGGGAGTGGGAGGGGTTAAATGGGGAGTGGGAGGGGTTAAACAGGGAGGGGAGGGGTTAAATGGGGAGTGGGAGGGGTTAAATGCGGACTCAGGGATGCCACGCCCCACCCAGGCGGCTCGTCGGATGTGAGAGGGGGAGGGGCTAAATCGTGCTGGGGGCGGGGCTAAAGGGGGTGGGGTTCATGGGGGAGGGGTTAAAGTAGGTGGGGTTCATGTGGGGGTTTTAAATGGGGAGTGGGAGGGGTTAAATGGGGAGTGGGAGGGGTTAAATGGGGAGTGGGAGGGGTTAAATGCGGACTCGGGGGTGCTGGTCAGAAGTGTGAGGGGGCGGGGCTAAACCGGGCTGGGGGAGGGGCTAAAAGGATGTGGGAGGAGCTAAAGCGGGTGGACTTAATGGGGGAGGGGTTAAATGGGGAAGGGGAGGGGTTAAAAGGAGCCAAGAAAGGGTTAAATGGGTGGGGGAGGAGCTAAGTGGGGCGGGGTTAAAGAGAGAAAGGGGAGGGGCTAAACAGGGTGGGGAAAGGGGGAGGAACCAAATGTAGGCGTGGCCACAATGGAGCAGCCAATAGGGATCGCCCCCATGCTGAATCAGCCAATAGGAGGCGGCCTCCTCCTGACCCCGCCCCCTTTTCCTTTTCAGATGGTCCCGAGATGGAGGCGGAGCCAGAGGAGGGGGCGGAGCCAGGGGTGGTGCTGGTGCCTGAGGGGGCGGAGTCAGCGACGCTGCGGTGCCGAGCCCGGGGAGTGCCGGGGGTGGAGCTAAAGTGGGAGAGCAATGGGCGGAGCCTGAGAACTGGGGAGCCGGGGTGAGGAACTGGGACAGACTGGGACAAACTGGGACAGACTCCGACAAACTGGGACAAACTGGGACAAACTGGGACAGACTGGGACAAACTGGGTCAAATTGGGACAGACTGGGATAAACTGGGACAGACTGGGACAGACTGGGAGGGGATTTGGGGTTACTGGTTCATACTGGTTTGGGGTTTCTCGTTACTGGTTTAGGGCTAGGGGTTACTGGGATGAACTGGGAGGGACTGGGACGAACTGGGATGAACTGGGAGGGACTGGGAATATCCCCCCAAAGCTACTCTGGGACCTCCCAGTCCCTCCCAGTATAAACCAGTAACCCCAAATCCCCTTTTTACCCGTTCCAGTTCTCTCCCCCAGTTCCCTCTCAATCCCCTCCCAGTGCTCCCAGTTCCCTCCCAGTAACCCCAAATCCCATTTTAACCCCTCCCAGTCCCCTCCCAGTCCCTCCCAGTTCATCCCAGTATAAACCAGTAACCCCAAATCCCCTTTTTACCCATTTCAGTCCCTCCCAATCCCCTCCCAGTTCCCTCCCAGCCCCTCCCAATCCCTCCCAGTCTATCCCAATCCCCTCCCAGTCCATCCCAGTCCATCCCAGTCCATCCCAGTCCCCCCCAGTCCCCCCCAGTCCCTCCCAGCACCCCAGTAACCCCAGTCTCCCCCCACCGGTCCCAGTTCTCCCTTCCGGGAGCTGCAGTGGCGCGAGGGGCCCTGGACCAGCTCCGTGCTCAGCGTCGCCAACGTCACCGCGGCGCGGGCGCTCCTGCGCCGCCGCTTCCTGCGCGCCCCCGCCCGCCCGCCCGGCCCGCCCGCTACGCTATCACGGCGCCCAGCGCCCGCCGACCGGGGGCACTGGGAGCACTGGGAGCACTGGGAGCACTGGGAGCACTGGGAGCGCTGGGACGCGGCCAACGGCACCGTGGGCGCCTTCGACTGCGTGGCCACCAACAAGAGGGGAACGGCCAGGAGGAGGCTGAGGCTGCGGCTGGGCGGTGGGGACGGGGTTAAACTGGGAGGAACTGGGAGGGGATTGGGATAAACTGGGAGGGGACTGGGATAAACTGGGAGGGACTGGGATGGACTGGGAGGTGAACTGGGAGGGACTGGGATGGACTGGGAGGGGATTGGGGGGGTATTGAGAGATACTGGTTTATACTGGGAGGGACTGGGGGGGGATTGGGAAGGACTGGGAGGGGTAAAAAGAGGATTTGGGGTTACTGGTTTATACTGGGAGGGAACTGGGATGGACTGGGAGGGACTGGGGGGGTATTGAGATATACTGGTTTATACTGGGAGGGACTGGGGGGGATTGGGAAGGACTGGGAGGGGTTAAAAGGGGATTTGGGGTCACTGGTTTATACTGGTTTGTGGTTTGGGGTTACTGGGAGGGGCTTGAAGAGCACTGGGAAGTTACTGGGAGCACTGGGAAGGCCCTTAGCGGTTACTGGGAGGGACTGGGAGGGGTTGAAAGGGGTTCTGGGGTCACTGGTTTATACTGGTTCGGGGTTTGGAGTTACTGGCAGGGCACTGGGATGTCACTGGGAGAACTGGGAGGGAACTGGGATGGACTGGGGAGGGCTCACAGGTGGATTTGGGGTGACTGGGCTATACTGGGAGGCACTGGGATCACTGGTCTCACACCGTGTCCCGGCCCCGCCCCCAGACCGCCCGGACCCGCCGCGGGCCCTGCGGCTCTCGGGGCTCTCGGGGACCTCGCTGAGCCTGGCCTGGGAGCCCGGCTGGGACGGGGGCCTGCCCCAGCACTTCCTGCTCCGGTACGGGCCGCCATGACCCCCCCCGAGCCACTTCCGGTCCCTGTGACGTCACTCCCGTCCCTCCCAGACCGACTTCCGGTCATTTAGGGCGATGCTAGGGACACTTCCGGTCTTTACGGCCCAACTTCCGGTTGTGTTGTGTCACTTCCGGTCGGCTCCTACTAACTTCCGGCTGTTTTAATTGTTCTCTGTCTTGCTTCCGGTCTCCCCAACCCAACTTCCGGTTCTCGAGTCACTTCCGGGCAGCCCATACCAATTTCCGGCCGCTTCCAATCGTTCTCGGTGTTACTTTCGACCCCCCGCAACTTCCGGTTCTGTTGTGTCACTTCCGGTCCGCCCATCCCAACTTCCGGCCTCCTATTTTGTTCTCTGTGTTCCTTCCGGTCTGCCAACACCAACTTCCGGTTTTTCGTGTCACTTCCGGTTCTCTCACCCCGATTTTTCTTTTATGATTGGTTTCTTTTTTGGCCCCGCCCACTCTTCATCCCCCACGGGGTTTCCCGGCCCCTCCCACTCCACTTCCGGCCACGCCCTTTCCTCAGTTTTTCTCCGCTCCTCCCCCACAGCGCGGACGGGCCGGACGCCCCTCCCCCACCCGCCCATCTCGTCACTTCCGGTTTCTCCCTCACGCTGGGCGGGCTCCGCCCGGACACGCCCTATGACGTCACCGTGCGCGCACGCAACGCCCGAGGGGAGAGCGCCCCCGTGAGGCTACGAGCCGTCACTTCCGGTAGGGAAATGGCGCCAAAAACCCCAAAATTAATGAAAGGAGGAGGGGGCAGGGCCCGGGGGTGACGTCAGAGGATTGGAGGGAGCAAAAATGGCCGCCGGAAGTTGCATGAGGGGGACTTCCGGTTCTAACACGGAAGTGGTGAATTGCCGGGAATGGGATTTTTTGGTAACCGGATGTATCTGGGGCGGAACCGGAAGTGAGGGTGGACAAAACAGGAAGTGGGTGGAGAAACAGGAAGTCGCTTCTTTGCGTGGTAAAAATCGGGGTGTGAATGAAAACCGGAACCGGAAGTCACAGCAGCACCGGAAGTTCGGGACAAACCCGGAAGCAGCCGGCAGGAATGGCTGAAAGGGGATGGGCCTGGCTAGGATGAAACCCGGAAGTGACTGGACACTGACCGGAAGTGCGGTTTTTTCACTTTCCCTTTCCCCCAGCCGTTCCCGAGGCCCCGCCCCCGGTGTGGGCGGGACCGGAAGCGCCTCCCGGGGGCGGGGAGGACCCGGCCGTGCCCGTCCTGCAGGGGGCGCTCGGCGCCATGGCCGGGACCCTCCTGGCGGCCCTGGGGGCGGGGCTTGGCTGCTGCTACTTCCGGTGGGGGCGGGGCCGCCGAGCGGGAGCAGAAAGGGAGGAGACGGTGAGGGGGGGGAGGGGCGGGGTGGGGGAGGGGCGGCTGTAAATGCAGGAGCAGGGGAGGGGTAAATTTGGATGTGGGGGAGGGGCGGTTCTGGGGGTGGGGGAGGGGCAGATTAAGGAATGGGGAGGGGCCATTGAGGTGTGGGGGAGGGGCGGGTTTAGGGTTGAGTTTAGAGGTGGGGGAGGGGTGGTTTTGAGGGTGGGGAAGGGGCGGTCTAGGACGTGGGGAAGGGGCAGGTTTTGGGGTGGGGGAGGGGTGGATTTAAAAGCGGGGGAGGGGCAGATTTGGGGATGGGGAGGGGCCGGTTTGTGGTGTGGGAGGGGCAGTTTTGGGCTGGGGAGGGGCCATTTGTGGGCGTGCCCTGCTCTGACCCCGCCCCTCCCCTCCCCCACCCCCCCAGCCCAGCTCCCAAGGCTCCCGGGCCCCGCCCAGCTCTGGCTCCGCCCCCTGGGACCCTCCCAAGGGTGAGTGGGGGGGAGGGGCAGGGTGGGGGGGGGGGGGCCGTGCCCATCCCCCTCCCCTCACCTGCTGCCCCTCCCCCCCCTTTAGGGGCGGAGCCTCACCTGTACGAGGAGGTGGAGCCGTGGGGGGGCTACGAGGAGGTGAGGGGGGGAGGGGTTTGGGGGTGGGGGAGGGGCTTCGTGTGGGGGAGGGGCTGAGGGGATATTTGAGGGTGGGGGAGGGGATTTAGGGGTGGGGGAGGGGCCTCAGGTGGGGGAGGGGCCACAGGAGGTGTTTCGGGGAGGGGGAGGGGCTTCCAAGAGCAGCTCCGGCCCCTCCCCCTTCATTCCCCTCCCCACCCCAGGTGCCCCCGGAGCCGCTCGTGACCCCCCAGGGAGAGCTGGTCTGAGGGGGCGGGGCCTCGGCCAGAGCCACGCCCACAAATAAACCACGGCCACAAAATAAACCACGGCCACAAATAAACCACAGCCACAAATAAACCACAGCCACAAATAAACCACGCCCATTCCCAGTTCAAACCAGTCCCTCCCAGTCCATCCCAGTCACACTCCAACACTCAGGTACAGCTCTAACATCACCTTTATTGCCGTCCCAGTCCCTCCCAGTCCCTCCCAGTCTGTCCCAGTCTGTCCCAGTCTGTCCCAGTTTATCCCAGTCTGTCCCAGTTCGGGCTATCTCAGCCCCAGTCTGTCCCAGTTTGTCCCAGTCTGTCCCAGTCTGTCCCAGTTCGGGCTATCTCAGCCCCAGTTTGTCCCAGTCTGTCCCAGTTTGTCCCAGTCTGTCCCAGTTCGGGCTATCTCAGCCCCAGTCTGTCCCAGTCTGTCCCAGTTTATCCCAGTCTGTCCCAGTTCGGGCTATCTCAGCCCCAGTCTGTCCCAGTTTGTCCCAGTCTGTCCCAGTCTGTCCCAGTTCGGGCTATCTCAGCCCCAGTCTGTCCCAGTCTGTCCCAGTTTGTCCCAGTCTGTCCCAGCTCGGGCTATCTCAGCCCCAGTTTCTTCTTCTCGCGCTGTTTGTCCCAGCCTGCCCCACCTCCGGTTCTCATCCTTCCATTTGTTCTTGGCGCCTTGATTGGGCCACCTCCCCAGGTTCCGATCCTTGCCGGGGCGCTTACGGTACTTGGAGGGCCTGGGACAAACTGGGATTAACTGGGAGGGACTGGGATGGACTGGGAGGGACACTGGGAGGGACTGGGACAAACTGGGAGAAACTGGGATGGACTGGGAGGACTGGGAGGGACTGGGAGGGACTGGGATAAACTGTGAGGGACTGGGAGGGAACTGGGATGGACTGGGAGGGACTGGGTTAAACTGGGATAAACTGGGAGGGACTGGGATGGACTGGGATGGACTAGGATGAACTGGGAAGTTTGGAGTCACCGAGGTTCCCACCACAGCCCCAGTGTCCCCAAAATCCCCAATTTTTCCAAAATCCCAAACGCCGTCACTGTGTCCAATACCCAAAACGTTCCTGATGTGTCCACAATGTCCCCTCGATGTCCCCAATGTCCCCAGCATCCCCAGTGTCCCCAGTGTCCCCTGGGTGTCCCCAACATCCCCAATGTCCCCAGGATGTCCCTTGGGTGTCCCCGGTCACCATTCATCCCCTGACGCACCCAATGTCCCCAATGTCCCCAACTATGTCCCCAATGGTGTCCCTGTACCCGTTCATTCATACCGGCCACAATCCCCAGTCAGGATGTCCCCAACATCCCCAGTGTCCCCAATGTCCCCAATGTCCCAAATCCCCTCGATATCCCCAATGTCCCCAAGGATGTCCCCAGTCACCGTTCATCTCGCGCGTGGCGCACACGCAGTCATTGGGGTCCTTGAAGGACACGAAGCCGCAGCCCCAATGTCCCCAATGTCCCCAGGGTGTCTCCAACGTCCCCAACGTCCCCAATGTCCCCAATGTCCCCAATGTCCCCAGGGTGTCTCCAACGTCCCCAATGTCCCCAATGTCCCCAACAATGTCCCCAATGTCCCCAACAATGTCCCCAATGTCCCCAGTCACCGTTGTGTCTTTCATTGGGGTCCTTGAAGGACCTGTCCCCAATGTCCCAGGGTGTCCCCAATGTCCCCCAGGATGTCCCCAATGTCCCCAAGCCCCCCAATGTCCCCAGGGTGTCCCCGCTGTCCCCAATGTCCCCAACAATGTCCCCAATGTCCCCAGGGTGTCCCCAAGCCCCCATTGTCCCCAATGTGCCCAATGTCCCCAACCCCCCAATGTCTCCAATGTCCCCCCAATGTCCCCAATGTCCCCGGTCACCGTTCATCTCGCTCATGGCCCTCACGTAGTCGAAGGACACGAGGCCGTAGCCCCAATGTCCCCAACATCCCCAATGTCCCCAACATCCCCAATGTCCCCCAGTGTCCCCAACCCCCCAACGTCCCCAATGTCCCCAAGGATGTCCCCAGTCACCGTTCATCTCGCGCATGGCGCGCACGTAGTCGTTGGGGTCCTTGAAGGACACGAAGCCGTAGCCCTTGGTCTTGCCCGAGCGCTTGTCCCGGATCACCTTGGCCTTGAGGAAGGACGGGAAGCGCCCGAAGGCGCGGCCCAGCGTCTCGTCGTTCACCTCGTTGCCCAGGTCGCCGCAGAAAATACGGAAATCGTCTGAATTTGGGCGAAAAACGGCGATTTTGGGTCATTTCGGGGTCGCCGAAAAGTGACGGGACCAGCACGAAATTTTGGGGTCATCGTGAAGTTCTGGGGTCGTAACCCAACCCAGGATCTCGTCATTGATCTCATTGCCAAAATCCCCACAAAAAAATGTGGAAATTGTCTGAAATTGGGGTGAAAAACGGCGATTTTGGGTCACTTTAGGGTTATTGGGGAGTTACGGGATCAGCAGGAAATTTTGGGGTTACGGAGAAACCTCAGGGCTGTGACCTGGTTCAGAATCTTGTCATTGATCTCATTCCCCAACTCCCTACAAAAGATCTGGAAATTGTCTGAAACCGGGGCAAAAAACGGCGATTTTGGGTCATTTTGGGGTCGCCGAAAAGTGACGGGATCATCAGGAAGTTTTGGGGTCATCGTGAAGTTCTGGGGTCGTAGCCCAACCCAGGATCTTATCATTGATCTCATTGCCAAAATCCCCACAAAATGTGCTGGAAGTTGTCTGAATTTGGGGTGAAAAACGGCGATTTTGGGTCACTTTGGGTTATAGGGTCGTTAATGAAGTTATGGGATCGTCATGGGGTCATCCAGGGTTATGGGGACACCCCAAAGGTCACGCGGTGACCTCCAATCCCCTCCCAGTACAAACCAGTCCATCCCAGTACAAACCAGTAACCCCCCAGTCCCTACCAGTATAACCCAGTATCTCCCAGTTTATCCCAGTATGACCCAGTCCCTCCCAGTTTATCCCAGTATAACCCAGTCCCTCCCAGTACAAACCAGTCCATCCCAGTAACCCCAATCCGCAAACCAGTAACAACCAGTAACCCCCCAATCCCCTCCCAGGACAAACCCGTCCATCCCAGTAACCCCCCAGTATAAACCAGTAACCTCCCAGTCCCTCCCAGTTCTCCCAGTTCCACTTCCAGTTCATCCCAGTAACCCCTGGAGCCCCTCCCAATCCCATCCCAAACCTCTCCCAGTACAAACCAGTCCATCTCAGTATAAACCAGTAACCCCCCAGTCCCTCCCAGTCCCTCCCAGTCCCTCCCAGTCCCCCCCAGCGTCCCACTCCAGCAGGCTGGGATCCTCCCAGCTGCTCCCGGCCGCCGTGCGGATGCAGCGCTTCAGCCGCTCGCCCCGCCCCTTCCGCTTGTCCTCGGCCGCCGGCTCCGCCCCCACCTGGCGGACAGCTGTCAATCAATCGCCCGGGACACGCCCGCCCCACCCCAGCCACGCCCACCCTGAAAAAAACCCTAAATTTGGAGGTTCCGCCTCTTTTTGGATAGACCCAAGCTATCTTTGCGGACAGCTGTCAATCAGCAGGACACGCCCACTCCATCACAGATACGCCCACTCTGGTCTAGCCACGCCCACCAAGCACAACTTCCTAAATTTGGAGGTTCCGCCCTCTTTTTCACAGCTCCACCCCCATCCTGAGGGACAGCTGTCAATCACCTGGGACACGCCCACACCACCCGGGACACGCCCACCCAGACTAAAAACTGTAAATTTGGAAGCTCCGCCCCTTTTTCAATAACCCTGCTTCATCCTAAAAAGCACCTGTCAATCACCCCAGCCACGCCCACCCCACCGTGGCCACGCCCACACCCAGCAGGAAAACTTTAAATTTGAGGCTCCGCCCCCTTCTGGAGAGCCCCACCCCCATCCTGATAGGCACCTGTCAATCATCTGGGACACACCCACCATCTAGCCACGCCCACACCAATCTGGCCACACCCACCCAGAAGAAAACCCCCAGATTTGGTGGCTCCGCCCACTTTTCCCAACCCCCGCCCCAGGCTGATTGGCACCTGTCAATCAGTCAAGACAATAACCACACCCACACCAATCTGGCCACGCCCACCCTCCAGGTAACTGCACCACCCACCCCAGAGGCTCCGCCCCTTCCCTGCAGCTCCACCCATTTTTTGATGGACACCTGTCAATCAATGGGGGTCTATCCAGGGACACGCCCACCTCAATTTGACCACGCCCACTTCCCCCTCACTTGCCACGCCCCTTTGTCATAGCCACACCCACCCTGAATACCTGCCAATCATTTCCTTAAGCCACACCCACTTCCTTTCAGCCCCACCCACTCCAAGCACTGACCCCACCTCCTGTAGCCCCACCCATCCCTTTAAGCCCCGCCCCTTACATTTAACCCCACCCACTTCCCTCAGGCCCCACCCACCCCGTTTTCAACTCAGGCCCCGCCCACCTCAGGCACAGGAAAGGGCGGGTCCTGTGGGCGTGGCCTGCGCAGGGGGCGTGGCACCGGTGCGATGTGGGCGGGGCCAGGACGCGGCTCTGGAGGAGGCGTGGCTATGGCGGGGGGCGGAGCCGGGAGGCTGGGGCCAATCCGGGGCTCCTCAGGGGGCGGAGCCCGAGGGGGCGGAGTCTCCTCCTGTGGGGGAGCGGTCAGAGATGTTTAAGGGGGTGGGGCCTCGTGTGGGAGGGGTTAAAGGGCTGGGTCAAAGGGGGCGGGGTTAATGGGGGTGTGGTTAAAGGGTGAGGGACTAAAGGAAAAGAAAGGGTGGGGCCAAAGTGGGTGGGGCTAAAAGGGGAGGGGCTAAAATAGAATCAATTTAAGGGGAGGAGCCAAAAGAATGAATTTAAGGAGAGGGGCTAAAGGGGGTGGGGTTGAAGTGGGAGGGGCTATAAGAATTAAAGGGGAGGGGCTAGACAGGGTGTGGTTAAAGGGGGAGGAGCTAAAAGAGAATTAAGTAAAGAGGTGGGGCTAATGGGGGTGGGGCTAAAAGGGGAGGGGCTTGAACTGAACCAATTAAAGGGGAGGAACTAAAGGGGGTGGGGTTTAAAGGGGAGGGGCTTAATCTAGCAATTGAAGGGGAGGAGTCAAGAGGGGCGTGGTCTGGAGGGGTGGGGCCTTCAGGGAATGGGGCTTAAAAGGGGTGTGGCCTCCTGTGGGGGAGGGGTTAAAAGGGGTGGGGCCACATGGGAGGGGTTAAAGGGGAGGGGTTAAAAGGGGGCGGGGCCACAGGGGGACACCAAGGTGACACTGGGGGGTCCTGGGGACATTTGGGGCCATCTGGGGACACCGAGGTGACACTGGGGGGTCACAAGGCCACCTGGTGACATTTGGGGACACTCGGTGACACTGACCGGGGCGCGGCGGGGCGGGGCCGGGTACACGGTGGGCGCGGCCTGGATGACGGGCGGGGTCGGTTTGGGGGCCCGGGGGCCGGGGCGCTCGGGGTCCCCCCGCGGCCACCGGGGGCAGGGGGGGCACGGGAGCCCCTCCCCCCCCCGCCTGAGGGGACAAACGGCGCTCAGGACGGGCGGGAAAACGGCAAAAAACGCAAATCCTGACCCAAAACAACCCCGAAATCCCGCAATGAAACATCCCGAATTTCTGCGCTAAAAAAAAAGCCCAAATTCTGCCACAAAACCCCCAAAATTCAGCAATGAAATATCCCAAATTCTGCACAAAAAAACCCCAAATTCTGCCACAAAAACCCCAAAATTCTGCAGCAAAAAATCCCAAATTCTGCCCCCGAAAAGCCCCAAATTCTGCCCAAAAAAAGCCCCAAATCCTCCTCAAATTCCCCTTAAAAATTCATTTAAAAATAATCAAAATTCTCTCCCAAAAAACCCCCAAATTCCGCCCAAATTCCACCAGTCCTTCCCAGTTCATCCCAGTCCCTCTCAACGGACTCGCAGCTCCCCCTGGCGGCGTCTTTGGGAACTGCAGCGTCCTCCCAGTCCCTCCCAGTCCATCCCAGTCCTTCCCAGTCCCTCCCAGTCCATCCCAGTCCTTCCCAGTCCCTCCCAGTCCATCCCGGTTCAACCCAGTCCCATTCCCAGTTTAACCCAGTCCCTCCCAGTCCCATTCCCAGTTTGTCCCAGTCCCATTCCCAGTCCGTCCCACTTTAACCCAGTCCCATTCCCAGTTTGTCCCAGTATATCCCAGTCCATCCCGGTCCCATTCCCGGTTCCTCACTCACCGCTCCGGCCGCTCTCAGGGCCCCTCCCCCGCCCATCGTTGCCCCCAGGGGGGGGGTGGGGGGCGGTCTCTGCAGTGGGGGAGGGGCGAGCAGCAGGGGGGGGGCGGGGGGGGCCCCCAGGGGAGGCCCCACCCCCACCATGGCGCCGGGGGGGGGCCGCAGGGCCAGGGGACCCCGGGGACCCGCTGGGGACACAAAGGGGGGGACAGGGGGGGTCACCACAGGGGTCACGGGGACACCGAGTGTTCACAAACGTTCCCAAATCCCCCAAAAAATGCACCCAAAAATGTCCCCGAACCACCCCAGAAATGTCCCCAAAAATGTCCCCAAACCCCCAAAATGTCCCTAAACGCCCCAAAATGTCCCCAAACCCCCCCAAAATGTCCCCAAAACGTCCCCGAATCACCCCAAACATGTCCCCAATGTCATCCCAGAAACACGCCCCCAAAAATGTCCCCAAACCCCCAAAATGTCCCCAACCCCAAATGTCCTCGACGCCTCCAATGTGCCCCCAAAATGTCCCCAAACCTCCCAAAAATGTCCCCAAACCCCCAAAAATGTCCCCAAAAACGTCCCAAATCACCCCAAAATGTCCCCAATGTCCTCCCAGAAACAGGCCCCCCAAAATGTCCCTAAACCCCCAAAAATGTCCCCAAAGCCCCCAAAAATGTCCCCAAAATGTCCCCAAACCTCCCAAAAATGTCCCCAAACCCCCAAAAATGTCCCCAAAAACGTCCCAAATCACCCCAAAAACGTCCCCAATGTCCTCCCAGAAACACGCCCCCAAAATGTCCCCAAACCCCCAAAATGTCCCCAAAGCCCCCAAAAATGTCCCCAAAATGTCCCCAAAGCCCTCAAAAATGTCCCCAAACCCCCAAAAATGTCCCCAATGTCCTCCCAAAAATACGCCCCCAAAAATGTCCCCAAACCCCCCAAAATGTCCCCAAAATGTCCCCGAATCACCCCAGAAACCTCCCCAGTGTCCCCCCAAAAATGTCCCCAATGTCCCCAATGTCCCCAGTGTCCCCAATGTCCCCAATCAACTTCCCCCCAATTTTCCCTCAATGTCCCCAACCCCAAATGTCCCCAACATCCCTAATGTCCCCCCAATGTCCCCAAACCCCCCCCAATGTCCCCAATGTCCTCCCAACCCCATACTGTCCCCAATGTCCCCAAAACCCCCCAATGTCCCCAACGTCCCCAATCCCTAAATGTCCCCAATGTCCTCAACGTCCCCAATGTCCCCAAACCCCCCAGTGTCCCCAATGTCCCCAATGTCCCCAACCCCCCCAATGTCCCCAATGTCCCTGTCCCGTACCGGT